>NC_053436.1:32862052-33098997 GCF_007990345.1 Gossypium hirsutum
AAATTAGACCCTGGTCGGAATGTGGTTTCGAGACCACATTACCGAGCCAAAAATTATTTTCGTGTTTTAATTGCATAAATTGTTGTGTGACAGTGAATGTATGAGAAATTAAATGCTTAATATTAGCATTAGGATTGTGAATTCATTCAAAAAGGACCTAGTTGACGAAGTTAGGAAAGATGATAGATGAATTATAAGGATTAATTAATAATAGGTTGAGGAAGCATGGCTTTGCATGTCAATTTGCCCATAAAAATTCATGGTGGCCGGCCAAGGAGTGATAATGTCCACTCATTCTAATTTAATATGTTTCTTTGGTGAACAAATGATGGGGATAATAATAGAAAAGGGAACAAAAAAAATGGGTGTCATACTTGCCATCTCCTAGCCGAAAAACCAAGAAAAAGAAGGGGAGAAAAGAACTTGGAAGGAATTCGGCCATTGCTTGTGCCTAGGGAGAGTGTTTGATGTTGTGGCATGAAAAATGAGGGAGTTTGAATGCTTAATAAGGAGGAAGAAGGAGTGTTCATATTTTCTTTCTTTGCAATTGTTCTAACTAGAGGAAGAAGAGGAAGCAAGATTCGGCCAAGGTGGTCCTTTAGACCAAGGTATGTTCAATGATATTTTTGGAAGCTTACCCTACCTTTGGGGTGATGAGTCTAGATTCTATCTATTCCATGGTTGGATTTGGGGTTGTTGGAGAGTTAGGATTCGGCTAAGGAGTTTAAAAATAAAAGCTAGTTGATACCTTGATGCTATTAGCATGCTAGTTATATGGATGTGTTAAGTTGCTTGTTATGTTAGCATGAAAGTTGAAAATTGTTAAGCTATTTTGTTGGAGGTGCCGAACTTAGGACTAGGAAGAGAATGAGTATTCGGCTAACATAGTGGAAAGGTGGTGTTGCCGATTGCTAGATTTAGACTAGGGAGTGGCTATAATGGGCATTAAGATGTGGGACTTAAGAAATGTAGTTATATGTGGACTTACATGATGTTACAAATAGATGTGAAAATATGCTAGATTAGGAAAACTCGATTAAGTGTTCATGAGATGAAATTAGGTGTTTAAATGATGTTATAGTTGACATTGTACATGTATACATGCATTTCGGCCATGGTCTTTGCTTGAATTTGAGATTTGTAATGTGATTTTCCTAAATTGTCTATGAATTTTTGGTTGTTGATTCCATGGTAATGGTATATTGAATCCATGAAAATTTAGTAAGGTTGCATTCGGCAACTTGCTTGGAATTAAAAATTGATGTCTAAGCTTAGGTGATTTCGATGATGATATATATATATATTCATAAGTATATTTAGTTGATTCGGCTTTGGTAGTTGCATGAGGCTATTGGCCGAATATACTAACATACATATACATGTGAAATTGGATTGTAAATATTTAGCAAGGTGGTTAAACTAGTTAAATTATTGATTTAGCTCAAGGAGTTAAAGGAGGTGAATCGAGCAAAGGCAAAGAAAAGGTTATCGAGTAGCCGAGTTGGAACCGTCTACCCAACACGAGGTAAGTCATTAAGCATGTAGTTGGTATTATTTCAAATGGTCATAATGTGTATGTATTGATGCTGAATGGAATGAATAAATATACATATATATATATGCATGTACGTATGTGATGATGAAATTGTTGAATGAAAGAAAAGAGGTAAGATGTACTGAGTTGTTGATCTCGGCACTAAACGTGCGGGATAACCATTTATGACCATGAGATTGGCGCTAAGTGCGCGGGATTAAATTGTACAGCACTAAGTGTGCGATTCGACTATGTTGCACTAAGTGTGCGAAATGAATATGATGCACTAAGTGTGCGAATTGACCATGCGGCACTAAGTGTGCGAGTTTGACTATGTAGCACTAAGTGTGCGATTTGATTACGTAGCACTAAGTGTGCGAGTTGATTATATAGCACTGAGTGTGCGGGCTCAATATACATTCGTGAATCATTATGGACACTATGTGTGCGACACTATTGAGTCGATCGCGGACAGCGGATCGGGTAAGTGTCTTGAGTACATGGCTAATAGGTGCTATGCTTATACTTGGTGTTGAGCTCGGTAAGTTGAACCTATGTGACAAATATACTTGAAGTCACGTACATAAAATTTATCATAGAATGGGTGAAAGGCCGTTTAGTTGTATGTTTGTAACGAAAATAAATGATTTATGAAAATGCCTCGAATATCCTATTGATGAGTATGTGGATTGTGAATGCATCAATTGGTATGAAATTGAATCGATAGGTTGGAGGAACTATGGTATGGTTCGGTATGGATGGAGTAAATTGTCTCATTCCATTTTGTTTCCTCTTGTGATAATGTTATTGATGTATAGTAGTGCATTGCTTATGACTTACTGAGTTATAAACTCACCCGGTGTTTCCTTGTCACCCATTATAGGTTGCTTGGACTCATCTATTTTTTGCGGGGTCGGGCCGTCATCGAAGTCATCACACCGGATAGCAAGTTTTGGTATTTTCTTCTTAGTTGGCTTAGAAGAACATTTTGGCATGTATAAGCTATTACGTTGTGTTTGAATTTTGGCATGTAAACTTTAAGCCATGCGAAAATGGCACGAATGTTCGATTGAGTTGGATCAAGGGTAGGCATGAAATGGACCTAGTTACTTTCGTAACAGATGCTGGCAGCAGCAGTGTCATGAGATTGAAAAATCACTAAAAATAGTAGGAGTGGAATTAATTGATGAATAAATTATGTAATCGAAGCTCGATGAGTCTGCTTTCATGAGGAAGTAACGAAAAGATCATATGGGCAGTATATTAAGAGATAATCAGATTTTTGTGGGACAGGGCCAGAACGGTTTCTGGATTCCCTGCTCCGACTTTGGAATTTCATTAAAAATTAACCAGAGATAATTAGGGGTCGTACCATATATGTACAGATTCCTCTCTGAGTCTAGTTTTCATAGAAACAAACGGCATCAGTATTGGAGCCCCGTGCAGGGAGATATCCAAGTCGTAATGGGCAAAGGTCAGTGTAGTCGACCCCTGCAACTTGGGAGACTTTGACTAATAAACTGTACTAATTGGCCCGACCAAAAATTCTAGAAAAAAATACATAGATGGGCACATGAGTCTAGTTTCTGGGAAAAATTACGAAACTGATTTTCGAGTTACGAAACTCAAGATATGATTTTAAAACGACTAGTACACAGATTGGGCAGTGTCTGGAAAATAAATTTTGACTTAAGGGGGTTAAAGCCAGTTAACACCTCGTGTTCGACTCCGGTGTCGGTTTCGGGTTCGGGGTGTTACATTTTATTGGTATCAGAGCCAGGTTTAGTCGGTTCTAGGACTACCATAGCACGTATAGTCTAGCTATACATGCCTTAATGTTAATGTTTAAAAGGGTGATGACTTCTGACGGTTGAAATGTTTTTGTTTTGATTAGTAAATGGATCCCGGTGAAGAAAGAACCCTAGCGGATGACTTGAGAGCGTAGCGGCTGCTCCTGCACAAGGGACGCCGCCTGTTGAACCTCAGTCATCTGCGAATAATCAAGGTGAGGGGGCTAAACAAGCCTTCTTTACCATGATGAATGAGTGGGTCGCGCAATATGCCCGAACCAACCCGGCTGTCCAACAATTCCCAAATTTGAATAATCCACCCCAAGAGCCTGTAAGGCCATCAGTCGCTGATCCTTGAGGCTGAGTAAGCCACCTGTAGACTTGATTAGGAAGCGTGGGGCCGAGGAGTTCAAGGCCATAGTAACTGATGATGCCGAAAGGGCCGAGTTCTGGCTTGATAACACCATTCGGGTGTTCGATGAATTGTCATGCACACCCGATGAATGTCTATAATGTGCTGTATCTTTGTTGCGAGACTCAGCCTACTATTGGTGGAGGACCTTGATTTCCATAGTCCCGAACGAGCGAGTAACTTGGGACTTCTTTCAAACGGAATTCCGGAAGAAATTTATTAGCCAACGGTTCATTGATCAGAAGCGTAAGGAGTTCTTGGAACTCAAGCAAGGCCGTATGACTATATCTGAATACGAACATGAATTCGTAAGACTTAGTAGGTATGCCCGGGAGTGTGTAGCTGATGAGGTTGCTATGTGCAAAAGATTCGAGGAAGGATTGAATGAAGATTTAAAGCTACTAATGGGTATTTTGGAAATAAAAGAATTCGTAACACTAGTCGAACGAGCCTGCAAGGCGGAAGAACTTGGAAAGGAGAAGAGGAAGGCTGAATTTGAAGCTAGAGATTATCGTAAAAGATCGACGGGTAAAGCTCCGTTCTCAGCTGTAAAGAAGTTCAGGGAGGACATTAATAAGTCGAGGGCGACTGCGGGAATTTCCATCAGGGCAAGACCATCGATGGGCTCCCGAGCTACTTCGGTAGCTAGTGTGGGCAATAATCGTCACGAGAAACCTGAATGTCCCCAATGTGGAAGACGACACCTAGGTGAATGTTGGGGCAAGTCTACTAGCAGGGCCTGTTACGGATGCGGTTCGAAGGACCACCTCATTAGAGATTGCACGGAGCTGGATGAGAAGAATAAGATTCAAGGTGCAAGACCTAGTGGAGTGACATCTAGAGGTAGACCACCGAGAATTTTTGGAGGCAGGGGTGGTAGTCAGAGGGGGGCTTCTGATACGGCCGATCGCGCCGAGAACCGTGCTCCTGCTAGAGCATATGCCATTCGCGCACGAGAGGAGGCATCCTCCCCCGACGTCATCACTGGTACCTTCACTCTCTTTGATACTAATGTGATTGCATTGATTGACCCTGGTTCTACTCATTCATATGTATGCGAAACCTTAGCAACCAGTAAGACTCTACCTGTTGAGTCTACTGAGCTCGTAATTCGAGTATCAAACCCTTTGGGCCAATGCGTACTTGTTGATAAAGTGTGTAAGAGATGCCCTCTAATAATCCGAGAATCCTGTTTTCCGGCCGATTTGATGCTTTTGCCGTTCAATGAGTTTGATGTTATTCTTGGTTTGGATTGGTTAACCGCGCATGATGCGGTTGTGAATTGCAAAAGCAAGACTATCGATTTGAGGTGCGCAAATAACGAAATAATCCGAGTTGAGTCTGCGGACTTAAGGGGGTTGCCAGCTGTAATATCAGTAATGTTGGCCCAGAAATATGTAAGGAAAGGGTGCGAAGCATACCTCGCGTATGTACTTGATGACAAGGAGTTAGAAAAGAAACCCGAATCGGTGCCGGTGGTCTGTGAATACCCGGATGTTTTTCCTGAAGAGTTACCGGGTTTGCCACCTGTTCGGGAGGTAGAGTTTGGTATTGAGCTTGTACCTGGAACTACGCCTATTTCGATCGCTCCGTATCGTATGGCACTAACTGAGTTAAAAGAGTTGAAAGCTCAGTTGCAAGAATTGATGGATAGAGGTTTCGCTCGACCGAGTTTCTCACCTTGGGGTGCCCCAGTATTGTTCGTGAAAAAGAAGGACGGAACCATGAGGTTGTGCATTGATTATCGTCAACTGAATAAAGTGACGATAAAGAATAAGTATCCGTTACCGCGTATTGATGATCTGTTCGATCAATTAAAGGGAGCATCGGTGTTTTCAAAGATAGATTTGAGATCGGGTTATTATCAGTTGCGGATTCGAGATTCGGACGTACCCAAAACTGCTTTCAGAACGAGGTACGGTCATTACGAGTTCTTAGTGATGCCGTTCGGGCTCACTAATGCCCCTGCGGTGTTTATGGATTTGATGAATCGGATCTTCAGGCCGTATTTGGATCGGTTCGTAGTTGTGTTTATTGATGACATCTTGGTCTATTCAAGAGATGAGACCGAACATGCTGAGCATCTGAGGCAAGTGTTGCAAATTTTGCGGGATAAGCAGTTATATGCTAAGTTCAGTAAGTGTGAGTTCTGGTTAAGAGAGGTTAGCTTCTTGGGTCATGTGGTATCCGCATTGGGTATTCGAGTTGACCCGAGCAAAATTTCAGCCATACTTAACTGGAAGCCTCCGAGAAATGTTACCGAAGTCCGGAGCTTTCTAGGGCTCGCCGGTTATTACCGACGATTTGTCAAAGGTTTCTCGATGATAGCCACACCAATGACGAAGCTACTTCAGAAGGATGTTAAGTTCGAATGGACGGAGAAATGTCAGAAAAGCTTCGATCAACTGAAAACTCATCTGACTGAAGCTCCAATTTTGGTGCAACCCGAATCGAGTAAAGAGTTTGTCGTTTATAGTGACGCATCCCTACTTGGGTTGGGTTGCGTATTGATGCAGGAAGGTCGAGTTGTGGCCTATGCGTCGAGACAATTGAAGCCACACGAGAGAAATTATCCGACCCATGATCTCGAACTAGCCGCCATTGTGTTTGCATTGAAAATATGGCGACATTATTTGTTTGGTGAGAAGTGCCATGTGTTTTCGGATCACAAAAGTCTCAAATATTTGATGACTCAACGAGACTTGAATCTGCGACAAAGACGTTGGCTTGAGTTGTTGAAAGATTACGAGCTTGTCATTGATTACCACCCGGGAAAGGCTAATGTGGTTGCGGACGCCTTAAGCCGGAAATCACTGTTTGCTTTGCGAGCGATGAATGTACACTTGTCTGTTCTACCTGACAATGTGTTAGTAGCTGAATTAAAAGCCAAACCATTATTGACTCATCAAATTCGTGAAGCTCAGAAAGTTGATGATAAATTGGTTGCAAAACGAGCTGAGTGTGTTCCGAACAAGGAATCGGAGTTTCAGATTGATGATGATGGTTGTTTGAGGTTTAGAAGTCGTTTGTGCGTTCCAAGGAATTCGGAACTCATTCCGATGATACTGAACGAAGCCCATTGTAGCCGAATGTCAATTCACCCGGGGAGCACGAAAATGTACAACGACTTGAAACGTCGGTTTTGGTGGCATGGTATGAAGCGAGACATCTCCGACTTTGTTTCGAGATGTTTAATATGTCAACAGGTGAAAGCGGAACATCAAGTGCCTTCAGGATTACTTCAGCCGATCATGATACCCGAGTGGAAATGGGACCGAGTCACAATGGACTTTGTGTCCGGACTGCCATTGTCCTCAAGTAAGAAGGATGCGATTTGGGTTGTTGTTGATAGGCTGACTAAGTCGGCTCACTTTATCCCCGTGCGTACGGATTTTTCATTGGATAAACTAGCCGAATTGTATGTTACTCAGATTGTGAGATTACATGGAGTACCTATTTCTATCGTGCCGGATAGAGATCCGAGATTCACCTCGCGATTTTGGAAGAAATTGCAAGAAGCTTTGGGTACCAAGCTGCATTTTAGCACCGCTTTTCATCCCCAAACCGATGGTCAATCCGAGCGGATAATTCAGATACTCGAGGATATGCTGAGATGCTGCATCCTTGAGTTTAGTGGTTCATGGGAACGGTATGTACCTTTGATTGAATTCGCTTACAACAATAGTTTTCAATCAAGTATTAAGATGGCACCTTACGAGGCTTTGTACGGTCGTAAATGCCGTACACCATTGTTTTGGACCGAGCTCGGTGAAAGTAAAATTTTCGGAGTTGATTTGATTAAAGATGCCGAACAGAAAGTAAAGGTAATCCGTGAAAGTCTGAAGGCAGCCACAGATCGTCAGAAATCGTATGCGGATCTGAAACGGAAGGACATTGAATATCAGGTGGGAGATAAAGTGTTCCTTAAAGTTTCGCCTTGGAAAAAGGTACTTAGGTTTGGCCGTAAGGGCAAGTTGAGCCCGAGATTCATTGGGCCGTACGAAATCTCCGAACGAGTGGGGCCAGTTGCGTATAGATTGATTTTGCCCCCTGAGCTTGAAAAGATTCACGATGTCTTTCATGTTTCGATGCTTCGACGCTATCGATCTGATCCGTCGCATATAATTAGTCCGTCGGAGGTTGAAATTCAGGCTGATATGAGCTATGAAGAAGAACCGATTCGTATCCTAACTCGTGAAGTGAAAGAGTTGCGAAATAAAAGGGTTCCGTTGGTTAAGGTGTTGTGGCTTAAACACGGGATCGAGGAAGCAACCTGGGAAACCGAGAGCTCGATGAAAGAACGATACCCAAACCTATTTACCGGTAAGATTTTCGGGGACGAAAATTTCTTATGTGGGGGAGAGTTGTGACAACCCAAATTAGACCCTGGTCGGAATGTGGTTTCGAGACCACATTACCGAGCCAAAAATTTATTTTCGTGTTTTAATTGCATAAATTGTTGTGTGACAGTGAATGTATGAGAAATTAAATGCTTAATATTAGCATTAGGATTGTGAATTCATTCAAAAAGGACCTAGTTGACGAAGTTAGGAAAGATGATAGATGAATTATAAGGATTAATTAATAATAGGTTGAGGAAGCATGGCTTTGCATGTCAATTTGCCCATAAAAATTCATGGTGGCCGGCCAAGGAGTGATAATGCTCCACTCATTCTAATTTAATATGTTTCTTTGGTGAACAAATGATGGGGATAATAATAGAAAAGGGAACAAAAAAAAATGGGTGTCATACTTGCCATCTCCTAGCCGAAAAACCAAGAAAAAGAAGGGGAGAAAAGAACTTGGAAGGAATTCGGCCATTGCTTGTGCCTAGGGAGAGTGTTTGATGTTGTGGCATGAAAAATGAGGGAGTTTGAATGCTTAATAAGGAGGGAAGAAGGAGTGTTCATATTTTCTTTCTTTTGCAATTGTTCTAACTAGAGGAAGAAGAGGAAGCAAGATTCGGCCAAGGTGGTCCTTTAGACCAAGGTATGTTCAATGATATTTTTGGAAGCTTACCCTACCTTTGGGGTGATGAGTCTAGATTCTATCTATTCCATGGTTGGATTTGGGGTTGTTGGAGAGTTAGGATTCGGCTAAGGAGTTTAAAAATAAAAGCTAGTTGATACCTTGATGCTATTAGCATGCTAGTTATATGGATGTGTTAAGTTGCTTGTTATGTTAGCATGAAAGTTGAAAATTGTTAAGCTATTTTGTTGGAGGTGCCGAACTTAGGACTAGGAAGAGAATGAGTATTCGGCTAACATAGTGGAAAGGTGGTGTTGCCGATTGCTAGATTTAGACTAGGGGAGTGGCTATAATGGGCATTAAGATGTGGGACTTAAGAAATGTAGTTATATGTGGACTTACATGATGTTACAAATAGATGTGAAAATATGCTAGATTAGGAAAACTCGATTAAGTGTTCATGAGATGAAATTAGGTGTTTAAATGATGTTATAGTTGACATTGTACATGTATACATGCATTTCGGCCATGGTCTTTGCTTGAATTTGAGATTTGTAATGTGATTTTCCTAAATTGTCTATGAATTTTTGGTTGTTGATTCCATGGTAATGGTATATTGAATCCATGAAAATTTAGTAAGGTTGCATTCGGCAACTTGCTTGGAATTAAAAATTGATGTCTAAGCTTAGGTGATTTCGATGATGATATATATATATATTCATAAGTATATTTAGTTGATTCGACTTTGGTAGTTGCATGAGGCTATTGGCCGAATATACTAACATACATATACATGTGAAATTGGATTGTAAATATTTAGCAAGGTGGTTAAACTAGTTAAATTATTGATTTAGCTCAAGGAGTTAAAGGAGGTGAATCGAGCAAAGGCAAAGAAAAGGTTATCGAGTAGCCGAGTTGGAACCGTCTTACCCAACACGAGGTAAGTCATTAAGCATGTAGTTGGTATTATTTCAAATGGTCATAATGTGTATGTATTGATGCTGAATGGAATGAATAAATATACATATATATATATGCATGTACGTATGTGATGATGAAATTGTTGAATGAAAGAAAAGAGGTAAGATGTACTGAGTTGTTGATCTCGGCACTAAACGTGCGGAATAACCATTTATGACCATGAGATTGACGCTAAGTGCGCGGGATTAAATTGTACAGCACTAAGTGTGCGATTCGACTATGTTGCACTAAGTGTGCGAAATGAATATGATGCACTAAGTGTGCGAATTGACCATGCGGCACTAAGTGTGCGAGTTTGACTATGTAGCACTAAGTGTGCGATTTGATTACGTAGCACTAAGTGTGCGAGTTGATTATATAGCACTGAGTGTGCGGGCTCAATATACATTCGTGAATCATTATGGACACTATGTGTGCGACACTATTGAGTCGATCGCGGACAGCGGATCGGGTAAGTGTCTTGAGTACATGGCTAATAGGTGCTATGCTTATACTTGGTGTTGAGCTCGGTAAGTTGAACCTATGTGACAAATATACTTGAAGTCACGTACATAAAATTTATCATAGAATGGGTGAAAGGCCGTTTAGTTGTATGTTTGTAACGAAAATAAAATGATTTATGAAAATGCCTCGAATATCCTATTGATGAGTATGTGGATTGTGAATGCATCAATTGGTATGAAATTGAATCGATAGGTTGGAGGAACTATGGTATGGTTCGGTATGGATGGAGTAAATTGTCTCATTCCATTTTGTTTCCTCTTGTGATAATGTTATTGATGTATAGTAGTGCATTGCTTATGACTTACTGAGTTATAAACTCACCCGGTGTTTCCTTGTCACCCATTATAGGTTGCTTGGACTCATCTATTTTTTGCGGGGTCGGGCCGTCATCGAAGTCATCACACCGGATAGCAAGTTTTGGTATTTTCTTCTTAGTTGGCTTAGAAGAACATTTTGGCATGTATAAGCTATTACGTTGTGTTTGAATTTTGGCATGTAAACTTTAAGCCATGCGAAAATGGCACGAATGTTCGATTGAGTTGGATCAAGGGTAGGCATGAAATGGACCTAGTTACTTTCGTAACAGATGCTGGCAGCAGCAGTGTCATGAGATTGAAAAATCACTAAAAATATTAGGAGTGGAATTAATTGATGAATAAATTATGTAATCGAAGCTCGATGAGTCTGCTTTCATGAGGAAGTAACGAAAAGATCATATGGGCAGTATATTAAGAGATAATCAGATTTTTGTGGGACAGGGCCAGAACGGTTTCTGGATTCCCTGCTCCGACTTTGGAATTTCATTAAAAATTAACCAGAGATAATTAGGGGTCGTACCATATATGTACAGATTCCTCTCTGAGTCTAGTTTTCATAGAAACAAACGGCATCAGTATTGGAGCCCCGTGCAGGGAGATATCCAAGTCGTAATGGGAAAAGGTCAGTGTAGTCGACCCCTGCAATTTGGGAGACTTTGACTAATAAACTGTACTAATTGGCCCGACCAAAAATTCTAGAAAAAAATACATAGATGGGCACATGAGTCTAGTTTCTGGGAAAAATTACGAAACTGATTTTCGAGTTACGAAACTCAAGATATGATTTATAAAACGACTAGTACACAGATTGGGCAGTGTCTGGAAAATAAATTTTGACTTAAGGGGGTTAAAGCCAGTTAACACCTCGTGTTCGACTCCGGTGTCGGTTTCGGGTTCGGGGTGTTACAGTATGACACGAAAGTAACCTAATTCCTACAACAGCACATGACCGTGTGAATTGCCTGTATGGAGCACACGCCTGTGTGTCCCTAAAACCACACCGAAATCAACTGAAAATCATGAAATTCACAATCAAATCAACCCCTAAACACTCTAATTTCAGAAACACACCTGAAATTGCGATTCCAAGCACCAACGAATGATTGAAACGTCTCAATTCCATTGATTCTAAAAACTTATTAACCAACATATGATTTATAAGCATTCACCCAAGTCGGTACTAACGAATCAACTAAAACAGTTAACCTAAAACTTAGAGAGAAGCAATAAAACAATACTAATACTTACTTGATTTTGCACTTAACAATTGAACATACAAATCCTTTAATGAAGCGATCAAAACCAAGGCTTTAATGCACGACCAAAATGGAAAAAAACTACAGAACCTTGATAGTTTAATAATGACGCAAGAATAACCAAAGAATAAAGACACAAAAAAGAAGGAAAAAAATTAAAAAACGACATAGAGAAATTTGAAAAAGAAAACAGGCGTGAGAGAGAGATGGGGATGTGAGAGAAAGAAAGTAAATTAAAAAAAATGAAGACAACTTTGGAAATTCTATTTTATTATTTATTTTAAAAAATAAATTTCAAAACAAAATAAATAATATCTACTTTATCAAAACCTTTTAGGTTTTAAATAAATACATTTTTAAAGAACTAAAACAAAAAAATGCTTAAAAAGAATAATTCCCACATTGCACATATGTGGACTCAAACTCCAAACCAAAGGCTATGCTACCAAAGACCCAGCTACCGAACCAGCAAGCTCATTCTGATGCTAAAACGTGAAAATCAACTTAATAGTCTCATCGAACCGCTAACCCAATCAACTAATCTGAATAATTCTAACCTCAATTTCGAGACGTTACAACTCACTCATCCTTAAAGAAATTTTGTCCCCGAAATTTCCTACTAATCGAACTATCGCCTAAACACAAGACCCACTGCGCACTCTAATCCCAACGTGCTACCATATCATATTTAACCTTAAAGTCTCTCATGCAGAAATATAACACTTAACCATTAAACCACAACAATTTTACTTTACTATCACACACAAACAAAACACTATCCAACAATCAGATAATTCAATCTCAACAATAATACCCACAACCATACTTGTCTCAATGTCGTTGAAGGCACTCCCTAATTCGATGCTCTGTGGACCCGCATATGAAACATGCTCTTGACTTTTTCTGGCATTTGCCCGGATGACACTTTTTACAATGCCCACAAATTGACACATCCGCGCCACTACCAAAACCTTCTACATTACCTTTACTGATGTCCTGTTAAGATATGGTACGCTTCATAGATCAAGGATTCGAATTCAAACAGCTACGATCTCAATTTTTTCCACACTTCCTACACCTACCATGAACATTTCCTCGATTCTTTCCAAAAGCCTTAAAAACTTTCTCCAAGATTTCCTTCACTAACTGAGTCAATGCCTCAGCACTAACCTTTAAATTACCGCCACTAGCAGTAAGCGTCTCCACAACAACCTCTAACTCCTTAAGAGTTTCACTAGACTTATCCTTATGATATTGCTTACCACCGAAATCCATATCAACCCTCGTAACTAAACTTAAAAGATCTACAATTTCAAAACCAAACACAAAAATAAATATCTAAACACTAAAGTTCTAATCTTACAAATATAAACTTACAATCTCAGAGTTTCACATGAACCAGTATCAGAGTCTCAAACTTTTTATTTTTATAAAACACTTTCAAAACATTGTGCTATGTTTTGTTAGAAATATTTTTAACACACACGCGCGCAAACACGTTAAAAGCACAGGCCGAGTTTTTACAAACCCGACTTTTATACCACTAAATGTAACACCCCAAAACCTGACCCAGAAGTTTCGACTGAATCCTGGAGGTCACATTGACCACCAAAATGGCTCAAAATGAAACACAATTTTTAGTACAAAAAAACATTGTAGCTAAAGATCCGTCGTTTGATTGTGATTCAAAATTCGTAAATTTGACATTTCAAAATTAGAGCGTTTAAGATATCACTATCTCAAAAATTCATATTATTTCCATTTTCATAAAAACCACATATGAACTTCCAAAATTTAGGTTCAGTATAAAATCTATTATTTCTAAAGTCCAATTCAAATAAATCTTTACGAGAGTCCAAAATAAAAATTATATCATAGTTCATATAAATTATTCACATCCCAATAATAATTCACTTATTAAAAATTGAGGAAAAATTTATTAAATCAATGCAAAACTTATCAATCCGAGACCTCCGGCTATCGAGTCCAACTTCAAAACACAAAAATTACCTGAGAGGAAGAAAACTAATGGGAATGAGCTATATGAGCTCAGTGTGAATCTGAAACAAAAACAAAAGACAAAAGACAAATAAACTAATCAAAAATTAAATAAATAAATATACACAACCAACATATGGAAAATTTTACATAGAAACAAAATTCTAGTCAGACATATTACTCAAACACCTCAGTTAATACAACTCATTTCACGAGTAATCTAACATTCGTATACATTTTTCACAAGTTCATACAAACAATATGTACTTAGGCTTATAGAGAAATACAACATTCATAAAACCACCCAACCAACCAAACACCACTTCATCTACCTTACACACCACATTAGGGCTACGATAGGCCCATCTACCCTACACACCACAAAGGACCATGGTTGGTCCATCCACCCTACACACAAGAATTGTGGAAATAAGCCACTCGAATAAAAATATACAACTGAGCTTACATATATAATAATGCGATAAAACTGTTGAAAAAAAATATTGTAGTTAAACTGTCAAATCGAACTTCCTTCTCTTCAAACATAGCCCAATCCTAAATATAGACACAAACAGATTATAGAAACACATAAGCTCATTTTCTAATTTCCTTAGTCATTATCCATATTAACAAACAGCTTGAAAACAGCTTCATAATAGCACCACAACAATGTACATACCTATTATCAAGTAACACATTTAAGCATTTAAGCATATGAAAAATTAAATAAAACGAACTTGCATACAAAACTAAAATCATACAGTAATACTTTCTTACTAGACTTCCCTTGATCAGTAATGGTATTCAAAACATGCTTATAGAGGCTTAAACGAGCATTGGATTCCACAGGAACCAAAATGAGTCAAAAAATGAACAAATAATAAAAACTGCAAAAATAGGGCCAGATGATCGTGTGGAAGGGTCCAGACCGTGTGAGGGGTCTACACAGCTATGTGAAAGAGTGACACACCCGTGGGACAGAGGCACGTGGCTGTGTGGCTGAGACATATGCCCGTGTAACTAAATTATATTATCTTGTGACCAAACTGTGTAACTCACTGTGTCGTGTGATAAAAAAATTAACACATTTAGGAAGTAGAGTAAACACGACTGCGTGGTTGAGACACACGCCCGTGTGACTGAATTATATTATTGTGTGACCAAACCGTGTAACTGAGGCACACGTTCGTGTGAAAAATGACAAACTCCCTAAACAGAGGTCACACAGCCATGTTGCCAGCCCGTGTGACTCACTTTAGACCGTGTGACACGAACGTAACCTAATTTCTACAGCAGTACACGATCATGTGAACCGTTTGTGTGTAGCACGTGCTTGTGTGCCTGCCCGTGTGGCCCCGAAACCATACCAAAATCAATTAAAAATCGTGAAATTCACAATCAAATCAACCCCTAACAACTTTAATTTCAAAAACACACTTGAAATTGCGATTCCAAGCACCAACGAATGATCGAAATGTTTGAATTCCACTAATTCTGAAAACTCATTAAACAATATAATAATTTATAAGCATTCACCCTAATCGGTACTGACGAATCAACTAAAACAATTAACTTAAAACTTATAGATAAGCAATAAAAAAATATTAATACTAACCTGATTCCACACTTAACAATTAATGAAGCAACCGACAGCAAGGCTTTAATGCACAACCAAAATTGCAAAAAACTACAGAACCTTGATACTCTAATGATGATACACGGATAACCAAAGAACAAAAGAATAGAGACACAAAGAAAGAAGGAAAACAAATTAAAAATCGAAATAGAAAAGTTTGAAGAAGAAAACATATGTAAGAGAGAGATGGAGATGTGAGAAAAAGAAAGAAAATTAAAAAAAAACGTGAAGACAATTTTGGAAATTCTCTTCTATTATTTATTTTTTTAAAAAATAAATTCCAAAACAAAATAAATAATATCTAATTTATCAAAACCTTTTAGGTTTTAAATACATACATTTTTAAAGAATTAAAACAAAAAAATACTTAAAAAGAATAATTCTCACATTGCACACATGTGGACTCAAACTCCAAACCAAAGGCTATAGTACCAAAGACCTAGCCACTAAACCAATAGCCTCATTCTGACAATCAACTTAACAGTCCCACCGAACCGCTAACCCAACCAATTAACCTGAATAATTGTAACCTAATTTCGGGGCATTACACATAGACACCATACATTGGCAATCATTTTGTCTCTCATTAAGTAACCAATCGAATTTATTGTAACAAAATCAGAATCGAAACCAATTAATTGCAAACTAACCATTGAATTTTTCAAATTCTCACAATCGAGTCCGCCGAACTAGTGATTCCTTACAATTAACTCTCACATCGTCCCAATTCCGGACCTTAATGAAATACGGGTGTGACAGTCTCATTTCGAATTGTAGCAAAATTTTTAGGAACAGAAGTCTATGCAGTGCCTACACCATCTTGCTTAACTCTCCAAACTTTCTCCCCATTATTTCTTAGGACAAAGCTTACCAGAATAAATGAAAGACCAACACTGTAAACAATGCACAACGGCCATGGCACTTCAACTCCAATAGAAACAAAGGAATCATCACACAATTCAACATTAATAAAATGAGGGAGTTCAAAATCAACAGAAATATCAACACACACATTCGCATAGGCAATACGTTGTTGTGATATTATCCATGTAAAGTGGAGTACCAAGTGCACTTGCAATGTAGCTAAGCCCCTTTTGAGAAAAAAGCTTCAAAGGGACTCAGCTTAACTGAACCTAGATCGACTTGTTCTGAATGTGCCAAGGGCCATGATTGAAAATCCAATCTCATGCAACAGAAGAAGAAAATTGAAAGACAAACATATTGCTACCTACCATTTTGATTTCAACAACCCCCTGTTTACACCAAATCATATCAAACTACTTCTATAGAGATCTAAAATTTGGAGGTCGCCCAAGAAATTGAGCCACCAACGAGTGTTGCCACTTTCAAATCCCTTCATCAAACACCTCGGTTGGAGGTTTGACAATAACAAAGCCACTCTAAACTTTTGGCCGAAAAAACTCCAAAGTTTGGTTAAAAGACGAATAAAAAAACTTCCTCTAATCTAGAGCTTGCGAAAAGGACATTACAGAAAATCCAACCTGAAAGGTAGCAAAAACACAAAAATCAACAAGAAAATTGAAGAAAACCAGGCCATAAAAGAATGAGAAACAAAGAGAATTCTCGCATGCTAAAAGCCTGCTAATGTGCATCGAGAGAATTCTCTTAACATGCGCCTCTTTCCCTCAATATAATTTTATTTTTATTATTTTTGTAATGTTAATAATTTTTAACCTCTTTAGCCTTTAAAGTTGCGCTATTTATCAAATCACCTCAAATTAGATAAAAAAAAGTTAGCGTTTGTTAACTTTGTTGATGTGGCATACACATAGATTGCCATGTGGATGCCACATCAACAATTAAATAATTTTTAAAAATTTGAAAATTTTAAAAAAATTATAAAATTTATTTTAAAATTATTAAAAATAAAAAATATATATTTAATTTTTTAATTAATTGTAAATTTAATAGATGTTAATTTTATTTATTTATTTTGTGACAAACTTATAAAATCATGTAACAGTAAATGTGGGTGTGAATTGTACATTGCCCTTTAAATGAGCCAATTTTGTTTTTGTTGCTTTCATCTTAGTAGCAAAAAACACACATATAATAAATAAAATCACTTTTTCTTTGTCTTTTTAATTTTTTTTAAATGTGGGAAGAATTAAATTTTATTTTGAAAGAGAATCTTATAATTTATAATATTGTAAAATACTACTTATTCTAAGTAATGTTGATGTGAATAACATTGAAATAAGATAGTGTTTTATAAATATTTGGATTGTGTATATATATTAATAGGTAAAATGAATCAAATATATTTTATATATGCGCGTGAAAGAAAAGTTTGGGATTAGATAAATTGAAAGCAGCGAAATGGAAACCTCCGTCAAAGCTCCTTGACCGAAAAAGAGAACAAAGCCGGAAACCAGGTCCCTGAAATCCGATTGATCTCCGATACTGTATCCCTCCCGTGTTGAATTTGATCCTTTCTTTGTTCTTAAGCCCTTCCAACCCGGACGGTGATTTCTCAATCTTTGTCAGAAAATTTTCAATTGTTGACCTCCCATTTTTGTTTGTTCTACTCTTCCTCTTCATCTCTGCTGACCTCCCTCTCAACCTCAACCTCATCTGGTTTCGTACTGGAGATTTCTCCGTTGCAGTAACTGCATCCCTTTTAGCTTCCCTCTTCTGGCCTTTCCATTTCTTCATCCTCCTCGGCTATCCATGCCAAGGATTGTTGTTTGATCTTTTTAAACACCTTTTCCGCTGGTTTCATGCCTTCCTTCACTCCCTTCCAACTTGGTCATTTAGCTTCACTCGCAACGAAGAAAGTTCAAGCTCACCGTCTCCTCTCCATGTCGGCGACATTGAAGAAAATCCAACTTACGTAATCAGAATCGTCCCTAGCAATGAAGAAAATTCAAGCTCAGTAGTTAGCAGGAATTTAGCGTATAGTTGAAAGTATAAATTTGGATTATTCATATTTTTGTTTAAATTAGATGAAATAGGCGACCAGTACCAATTTTGTTTTTTTGTTGCTTTTATCTTAGTAGCAAAAACACACATATTATAAATAAAATCTTTTGTCTTTTTATTTCTTTTCTTTAAAAATGGCATGAATTATTTTGGATTACAATTATATATTTTTGCATAATTCCGTGAAGGAGTCCATACACATCCAACACGTACGAGTAGTATTGATGTGTTAAATGATCATAAACATAAGCAAAGTGCTACTCAGCAAAAAACAAATGCTAAATGCTACATTCTTAATTTATTATATTACTCTTTTAATCATTGTAAAAAATAATTTTAATAATATTATACCATTATACTTAAATAATAATTTCAAATTTTTTATGTATAAATTATTATTTATATGAACTATGTTATACTTTTTTTATTTTAAAAGTAATAAAGACATACATTCATGCGGAAAAAAAATGATAGTAGGAGGGTCGATCAAAGCCTTCCTTTCATTTCACAATTACATTAACCAAGAGACATTAATTCCTAAAAAAGAGATTAATAATAGGTGGATATCAATAGCAACTAAGAGACGTTGTTGTTTCAGGTGAATGACAGAACCTGATTAAATTAATCATAGGTCACTTTAGTCTAGACATAATTGGAATATAGTCAACATTTAATGTTTAATAATATTAATATTATTGTTAGAAGAATGAATTAAGATACTTTAAAATCTACTTGTTGATTGTTATTCCCAAATTTACACTTGGCAATAATAACCCTTGTCCCTTGTGTATTACTTTACTAGATGTTCTCAATCATCATACTCATATCAATTTGATGCTGAACATCAGAGATTAAGATGAATGAGTTTGCTGTTCCGATGATCATCAATGAAGTCTTCCTCATTAGGTAATGAAAATGATGAATGGTGATTAGGTAAAGAAAACTAAAGATGAAGCTGAAATTACAAAAGAAGAGGTCTAGTTACAAAGGTCACAATAAATCCTCTCCAAAGAGGTTACAAGAACTAAATCTAAGCTAAATGAGATCTATCCCTTTAAAATTGCAAGAGATTTAGCATTTATATCCTAAGCTCTACAGTAGTAAAATAACCCTTTTTTTTCCTTTTTTTTTACTTTTCATTATCTCAGTTTCAGCAATTTCACTTAAAATGATTTGTACTTGTTTAAAGAATTGTTTTAATTATTATTGATTATTTTTATAATAATTAATATTATTTCTATAATTTAAATTTATATAATTATTA
Organism: Gossypium hirsutum; assembly: GCF_007990345.1. Taxonomy (NCBI): domain Eukaryota; kingdom Viridiplantae; phylum Streptophyta; class Magnoliopsida; order Malvales; family Malvaceae; genus Gossypium; species Gossypium hirsutum. The sequence goes on from NC_053436.1 coordinate 32,881,656, forward strand.
TTTATAATACCAAATATAATATAGAGAATTACAACGTAATTACACTCTATTCAAGCATGTTTAGCAAATTATTATTTTTTAAATTACAAGTGTCCGAGTTGTGAAAACAAAAGATGACAAACGTTTCATAGTAATCAACACATGAAAAATGAAGTTGATGCATTGCCGTTTTCTGTATTTCTTATATAGTAAAGTCTTGGTGCTTATAATTGGTGTCTTCAATGTCGCTCAAATTAGATTTATACTTCTAATTACGTGTTTATTTGGGTTGTTTCTGCTAATTTATCAGTATATGCTGAAAAAAAAATTGAGAAATTATGCTGAATTTTTTGAAATTTACTTATCTACATTATTTTTGAAGAGAGAAAGGAAAACACGCCCTGTAGAACGCGTTTTCACTTTGCTAAAATTTTTTTTCTTTTTTTTTTCTTGAGGTTAGAAATTAGAAGTTTGTAAATTTATTTTTTTCTATGTTTGAGATTGACATTTTTATAGTTTTAAGCTATGTTTGAATTTACGGTGGTGTCATGGAGCTAGGTAACCTACAATTTTCATCTACTATGTGAGTATAGAACCATTGCCTGAGAAGTCGGATCGCATTACAACTCAAGGTCCCAGTTGACGGTGATTATATAGTCTTAGGTTGAAGTGTAACTACAGCTTCAAGTTTACAAATGTTAAGCTGTCAAAGAATAAAGTATAACTAGGGCCTTAGTTGATAGTGATTATGCGGACATGACAATGAGTTTCTACTCATCAGAGAATGATGCTTTATAAAACCCAAACAGAAACATGTGGAAGAAAAATGCGGTGACATTTCAGTATAAAGTAATTCGTTTTACCCCCGATCAACCTCAAAATGAATGCACGCGTGAATTGTTCTTTTTCAATGTCATTCGTGTAAGCCTCAATAGTTTTGAAATTGTCCTCCAACCATCTCAACTCGATTCGACTACCCTTAAACTTATTCGGCACCTTCCCTAGTAGTTGCTAGCATGTTGCACTCCAATCAGTACTCGCCACTGACCTCGTAACGACTTCCCCATCGACTGATAGACCGAATTATAAACTAATCTCCTCGAGTGTAATTATACACTTACCACAGGGAAGATGAAATGTGTGTCTCTTCGGTCTCCATCTTTCAACCAAAGCACTGATAAGTGGGGGATCCAATTTAACCCCCCAAGCATGCGAGCCATGTATAGAAATCATGCACCTCGCAAGTTTCCATAAATGGCATCTGATGGACTTTCACTTAAATTGTTTATATACATCTCCAAAACCCGATCTTCGACTTGAGTATATAAACAAAAAAAATAATAATGTTGGCATCATCATAATTAACTATTTAAATTTAAATAATTTAATAATATTTTCTTACCATTTGTAATTGAACATTGGATATATGCTTTTCATCCAAACGAATAAACTGATTTGTCATTTTACAAATTATAAGGAATAAAATAAAATTGAAAAGAATAAGATTCAGAGAAAGATTTAAAAAGAAATAATTGAGAATTGATAACTGAAAATTGAGGATTGAGGATTGAGTGTTGATTATTGAGTTTGAAAATAATGAAGTTTGGAGGGGTTAATATAGGAAAAATTATGGTTGTTAGACCCCTTGTAGCCATTGGAAAAGTTATTACTAGAAGGAAAACACGTCATACAGGGTACATTTTCATTCTCTCTCCTAAAGCTGCACGCTATAGGACTCGATTTCCTTTCTCTCTCTAAAAACAGCGTAGACCTGTAAATTTAAAAAACTCAGCATGGTTTCTCAATTTTTTTCAGCATATATTGATAAATTAGTCAGGTTGTTTCGATAAATTATAGAGCGCTTTTTTTATTTTCATATTTTACTATTCTTTTGGTTAGCCTTCTATTTGAGTTTTTAATAAAATTTTTTATCTTAGATTGAAAAAAAATGAAATTACTAATAATTACATTTTTATTCAATTATTTTATGTGTTTAAACACATATTTAAATTTTAAATAAAAAAATTTGGAATAAGGTAACTATATACAATGCTATATCACTATATTTGCGAAAAAAAAATTAAATATTCATATTACTATATTTTACTTTTACCTAAAATTATTGATGAGTTACTTAACTAACTAAAATCACGACAAAGGCAAACGTACCTATCGAATAGTAGTATAGTTATGGTGAGTCGGGAATATCGTATCTACGAGGACTAAAAGTACTAATAATTACTATGTTTTTATTATCTAGCCAATAAATTGAAGGAATTGTTTTTAATCTAAAATTAACTAAACTAATTATTAAGAATGCAACAGAGAGCGAATTGGGAAAATATTTAAAGAAAACCAATGAAATAGACAATACCTAGGAAAGAATTCACCTAGACTTGACTTATTATTTTGAATCTGAATTAAACGATTTATTCACTTATGCCTTGATCAGTAGAAGTCCCTAAATTATGTTAATATCTCTTTCGAGAGTAAGAACAACTGACTCTAGGTTGATTAATTGAAATCTCTTTCTAATTAAAACACATATTGTCGCATTAACTCAATATATGGATTCTTGTAACAGCCTAATTTTCAGTGGTGTCGGGAATAGAGATTTGAGATCACTAAATCTGACGAGTGAGTCAAAAATTTAATAAATTAATACCTATGAGTCAAATGTGAATATAGAAGTATTATTGAATTAGTGAATTTGGTGATTTAAAAGAATTAATTAGGTAAATTGGGTCAAGAATGAGGTATCGAGACCTCAACTTCATAAACCGAGTCATAAATATTTTTAGAAATATTTATGGAGTGTTAGTGAGTTAGTATTAAAATTTCGTCAAAAAATTTTGACGTTTGGGTGATTAATTAAATAAAAAGGACTAAATTGAAAAAAGTGTAAAAGTTGCTAAAAGGATTAAATAGCTCAATTGTCAAATGAGGAAGGACCTAAAGTGAAAATAAGCCCAAAGGAGATATTTTTGGCGGAAATAGCTGAGAAAAAATCAGGAAAAGGGTGAAGAAGGGAAAAATTGGAAAATTACCAAAATTAGCTAAATAAAAATGGGACCAAATTGGAATATCTAGAATTCTCTTCATTTTTTCTTCATTCTCATCATCCAAAACGCCATAGGAGGGGTTATATAAGCTGTTATTTCATAATTTTTGCACCAAGTGAGTTAATCCTTGCCTTTTTCTTATAATTTTTGTGTTTTTAAGACTTTTACAACTAAGTCCTACTATTAAATTCATTAGTTTTTGATTTCATGGATAAAATTGAAAGTCATCATGGTTGAGTTCTGTAAGTTTATGATGAAATAGCATGAAATTGAAGCTTTAATTTTTTTATGAGATGATTTTATTAAGTAATTTCAAGAGAAATTAATTTTTAGGACCTAATTGTGAAAATGTTTGGAATTAAAGTCTAGTGCTGAAATTCTGATTCCCAAAGGTTATAAAGTAATTTAAAGTGATAGAATAAAGTGTTAATTGAGAAAAATCAGCTCAATTGAAAGGCTAATTGAGTAGGGACGAAATTATTATTTATTAAAAGCTTAGGGGAAAAATAGTAATAAACATCTTGCACTAAAATAGTTTTGGACAGCAGCAGTAAGCTAACTTTGAAAAATCATCATAAATTGTATAAATCGAATTAGAAGATAAACAAATATGGTATTAAATCTTATTGAGTCTAGTTTCTCATAGAAGAATCAGAGTAAGCAATGGAATTTTAAATCACGAGATATAATAATTTTGTAAGACAAGGTCAGAATGAATTCAGGTTCCCCTATTCTGACTTTGAAAAATCATAAAAAATTTAATAAAAATAATTAGGGGCTTAAATTTATATGTTTAGAATCCTGAATGAGTCTATTTTCAATAGAAATAAACAGGAACATCATTCAAACCTTGTACGAGGAGATAATTAATTTTTAGTGAAGAAGGGTTGGAACTAATCAGACTGCAGAACATGGGTGACTTTAAAGAATCAACTGTACTTATTGGTTAAACCAAAAATTATGAAAATTTTATGGTAAGAAGATACGTGAGTCTAGTTTCAGGGAAAATTAGCATATCTTAATTTGGAGTTCTGTAGCTCAAGATAAAAATAATTTAGTGACTATGACAGGGATGGATAGCTTGAATATTCACATAAGTAAATAGTGAAAATTATGGATAATGTTACTTATAAGTGTGTTATTTGTACTAAGGATGTGGATGGAGAGGAAGAGGAGGAAAATATACATATATATATGAATGACTTGTGTATAAATTGATCACATGCCCGATTATAATCGATAAATGTTAAATTAGAAATAATATAATGTTTTATTTAGAATATTTATTATGAAATTATGATTATCGCTATAATACAAAAATCGAACTTGTGAGTTTATATAACTAAATTTTAGTGACCACTTGTTAATATTATTAAATTTCAATATTATTTTATAAATGGTGATTAATATTTATGTATGTTAATTGTTGAAAATAAGTAAATTATGTACAAAAGTTATGAATTGAACTGAGTATTTCGGAGGAACGGAACGCAGGAAATGAGTACAATCTTTCAGTGAAAAAGATGAATTGATGGTAAATTACCCAAGTAAACCGAGATTCAGCATTTTTTGCGAATTCTCGTGTTTGCTTTCCGTTTAGCTCTTACTAGCTTTCGTTAACTCATATGAGTTTTAGTTAACCCTTTTGGGGTTTCAGTTCAGCTCTGATGTGCTTCAGTTAGCTTCGGGCTTCTGTTTAGCACTTGTGTGCTTCAGTTAACAGTTAGCCTTCGGGCTTCCGTTTAGCATTTGTGTGCTTCAGTTAGCCTTCAGGCTTCCGTTTAACACTTATGTGCTTCAGCTAGACTTCAGGCTTCAGATCACGATGTACTCAAATCCGTAAGTCGTTCCTTGAATGGACAAGTTGGTAAGTCGTAAATGTAACGTGTGGAAAAAGAAATGTAAGTAATGTTATCATTATTATTATTGAGCTCAATTATGTGATTTCGTGATTCAGAGATTGTGTTTGACAGGATATGCTAGTAAATTATGAGTATGTGAATCAAAGTGACAGAATTTAAACACCTAACGAGGTTGAGCTTATTCACATGAATTTGTCATTTGAAATTGTGATTGACAGGAAGAAACAGTGAATTGCATGCTTATGAATGGTTACACATAATTATCTGAAAAACAAAAAAAATGACGGTTATTGATATATGAATGTGGAATATGTTTAATAAATGTGTTCATTCATAATTATGGAATTATGTACCTCATATGTGCTATTTGCATAAAGATGATATTTCAAATACTTTGGTGAATAAAGCTTAAATATGAAATAGTATGAAATCGAGACAAGTTGTTATGAAAATATATTTAAATTATCTGTAAGTGTTTCGTACTCCTTGGTAATGCCTCGTACTCTATTCCGGCGACGGATACGGGTAGGGGGTATTACAATTCCCCTATTAGATTTGACTCTAATCTGATAGATTTATGTCATCCTATTTCTAGGATTGCATGCAACTCCACTCAATTATGCCAGATCTACTCTTAAATAGGGACTTTTACTCTACTGAAATAAGCACATCGTACTTGAATTAATATCCTGAAAATATTAAAGCAAGAAATAAGCATACATAATTGAGAACAAGAATCAAGTATTTATCATGTAATTCAGAAAATCAAATAATAAGATCCATCATATGTTCCATCTTCGCTAGGTATTTAAGGAATTTTAGTTCTTAATTTGGGATGGAAACATCTCAAAATTAGAATAACAACAAGACATAAGAAACCAATAAAACCTTGAAGGAAATTTGAATGGAGATCCTTAATCTTAAAGGAGATCTGCTTCTAAGTTGATTTCGACGGCGTTCTTCGAGTAATTTCTTCGTTCTTCTCTGCCTCCCCATTTAGTCCTCTTCTAATATGTATTTATAAACTTTAAAAACCCTAAAAATTGGGTTTTTCCGCGTAATTGAAAAGCAGGGTTCACAATAATTCACATAATAAATCATCCAAAAACATGCCAAGCATGGGATTAAAACATGTTACTTTTATGATTTATCAACTATAAAAACTAATATAAAATATTATGTTAATAAGATTAATACTAAGAAATAAATAAATGTTTAAAGAAAAAATATTATTTTATCAAATAATATAATTGTATTTAATACTTATTTTATTTAACAAAATTTACTAAAAATTTAACACTTATTTTTTAGCATTTAATTTTTCAGTGCATTAAACAATACTTTAATTATGGATAATTTCTTTAATACCAAGGTAAAATAATAGAATATAAAAACAAAAAACTAAAAATGGGTGATTGGCCTCTAGTAGAGGTAGGAGTGAGTATTCGGTCGAGTCGAGTTGGATCGAGTCAAAAAATTTCGAGTTAGTCGAGTTGACGAATCCTATTTTAGCAACCGAACTCAATTTAAATTTTTTTCGAATCAAATCGAATCGAGTCAAAAAATTTCGAGTCAAGACGAGTCGAGTTAACGAATCCTATTATTTGTACTCAATGTTGCGCTTACATGAACTGATTATTTAACTAGTGATTTTGCCTTTTAACTTAATTAGTAAACATTTATCAAAACAACGTAGTTTTACCTTTTAACTTAATAGTTTTGACTTTTAACTTTAGAAAAGGTAAACATTTATTAAAATGATGTAGTTTTACCTTTTCTTATTTGGATTTTCGGATAACTCGAATTCTGTAATTCACATTCGGGTTAAACTAAAAAACTTATTTTTTTATTCGAGTTGATCCAAATAACTTGATTAACTCAAATAACTCGAACTATTTAATTTAAAATTTGAAAATTTTATTGAGTTTTTCGAATCGAATCGGATTTTGCTTATCCTTAAGTAGAGGTGTTGATGGATTATGTAGGGCTAGGTTAAGGCATGATTTTTATTTAAATTTAATTATAAGAATGTATAAAGATTAATAAAATGAATTTAGGTCAGAAATTAAGAAAAATAAATAAATTCTAAGCTAACCTGTAGTGGTTGAAATAAGATGAGGAGTATCAAGTGATTGAAGCAATTCATAATAAATATTGTATTAGAGCACACTAAATCACCAATTCAATGGAAGATAGATAATTATATTATTATAAAAATCATATTAACATTAACTTCATATAATAATTTTAAAAAGAAAATTTAGTAGTAGCTGTAGTGGGGTGTGGAGTCAACCTTTGCTGCCAACATCTTCCAAGTGGATTAAAATAATAGATTCCATTGAGGAGGATAGAAGGAAAATTATAAAAACATGAAGCAAAAGAAAATGGATTAATTTGAGATACTGTTTCACTCCTCTTTTCAATTTCATGTTGCTTGTGTTCCAACTCCAACCATGATGATATTTCCTCCATCTTTTTCCACCAAATTTCAATAATGGAGCTGCCATTTTTGTTACTTGCACTGCTCTTCCCCTTCACATCCCTCTTCTTCCTTCTCTACTCTCCCTTCCATGGACTGTTGTTTGATCTTTTTAAACACCTTTTCCTTCCTCCATTCACTTCCAACTTATTCCATTACCATTTTTATTCACAACCAAAAAAGTTCAAGAAGTCGACATTGAAGTTGGACGCATAGAAGACGGCGACAGTGGCAGTGAAGAACGTTGAAGCTCAGGGCCTCCTCTCCAAGTCCGAAATGAAGTTGGTCGCATACAAGAACACATCTACTGTGCTACACAAAGGCCTATATGAGTATCTACTTACAGTAAAAATTACACATTTTTATAATTATTTATCTATCCCTTTTAACTTTCTAATTTACATGGAAACATAACTTTCCTACCTTTTATAATGAAAATCACATTTTCATATTCAAGGGAAAGTAACTACCAAAGGAAAGAAACTTAAAAGAGAAAATTAAATTTCAAGGAAAGTAAATAAAACTTGACATATTAATTATCAAAATTCCTTTTCAATTGATTAAATTCTCAAAAAAGTGATTGCTTTTCATCATATCAAACATTACATTAAGGTCGAAACACTATAAATTGTTGCGTTAATTTTAAAATTTCATTTTTTTTACATACCAATTCATGTATGTATTAATTATATTATATTATATTTTTTATTCAAATTTTTATTAATTAATTTAAGATTCACCAATAATCTAAGTCTAGTGACTAAAATATTTAGTTTCGAAAAGTCTAGTGACTAAATCGAAAAACTTAATAGTTGGGTGATCAAAATATAACAAAAGACATAGTTAAGTGACTATTTTCATAGTTTACTTATAAAAAAATTATTTTCAACATGTTCCACATCATTATTGAACAAAATAAAAAATTAACGATGGGTCTTAATTTACATGTTTCAAAATATATATAAAGATTAATTTATTTATTTTATAATAAATGTGCTGAATACAATCCGACCCTAAGATACTTTTTATTGGAATTTGCTTTAATTTTGTTAGAATGATTTATGATAAATTTACAAAATTTTAAAATAAACTCAGAGAAACAACTAAAAAATAAGAGTGTTGTAAATTTGGACTTGTGGCCTGTGGGGTAACCAATGAAGTTGCCAGGTTTGAGTCTAAAATAAAACGAAATTGACATCCTCTGAGTTATCAATTGTTAGTCCCTCAAAAAGTAACCATCTAGTAAAGCAAAATCATAGTGCCCATGTTTTGTCTTCTCCTCCGAATTTTTAAACCCTTCCCTCCTCTTTCGAGTGTATCCCCAAATAAAAAGAAGTGACCCATTCCTTGGACATGGATCTGAGATACTGTGTACCACTGTTGAATTTGTTCTTAAGCCCGATGAATTCCTCAACCTTTTTTCCAGCAGATTTCAATAATGGAGCTCCCATTTTTGTTTCTTGCACTCTTCCTCTTCACCTCCCTCTCAACTTAAATCTCGTCCGCTTTCGTCCCACACAATTTTCCATTGCAGTAACTATATCGCTACTAGCCTCGCTCTTTTTCCCACCTTACGTCTTCTGGCCTCTCCCATTCCTGCCATGAGCTGATGTTTTATCTATTTAAACACCTTTTTCTGCAGGTTTCATGTCTTCCTCCACTCAGTCCCAACTTTTTTTTTCTCAGCTAAAATAAGGATTTATTAAAAAAAAAACTAACCAAAAGGTTAGTAAAACATAACACCAAATACAACAAGAACACCTAAAAGCAAATTTAGACAAACACCTAGAGATAAGACCAACGCCAAAAAGCACCCTTTATAGATGCATTGAAACTCCTTGCAACTTGCAGGTATCAAAATTCAGCTGCAATAAAACTCTATACTCACTCCCAACTTGTTCCTTTAGCTTCACTCCCAAGGAAGAAGAAAGTTCAAGCTCACATCCTCCTCCACCAATCGACATTGAAGTTTGAGACCAGGGACCAGCAGAAGCTGGCGGCACTGCCATGGTGGCAGAGTTGTGTTTTAAGTTTCTATGCTGCAATCTTCTTTGCCTTTTGTATTCCTGACTTCTTGTCGTGTGAACCATGTGTTAAAACCGTAGTTGATTGCTGTTGGGGCTTCTTCTGTTCGTCAGCTTTTGTCCTTAATTGATTTGCTATACATGCAAAATACTGCTATTACTATTAGTATACTCTTTTAACCTTTTTTTTTTCCAGAAAAAAGGAATGCAGTGTTAATTAATTTAATAAGAGATGAGGTAATATGATTTTACCCACAGTTAGTTTTTTTTTTAAAAGTAATTAATATAAAATTATTATGAATATGTTATTAAGTGGATGTCCATCATAATCAAGATAAAATTTTGATGTACTGTAAATTCTAATAATTATTAGAATCAGATATCTACTTTTTTATACTTCTTATGCCTATAAATAGAGACTCTGATTAAGCATTGTAGATCATCGATCCTTTTGATTAATAAAGTATATTCTCTATTGCTCTGCTCTCATTTTTTTTTTTTGTTCTTATTCTCCACATCTCTCTTTATTTTATAACATGTTATCAGTACGATGATTCTCTATAGTTTTTCAAAATCTTTCGAAGTCATCCCACAGATCAAATTCCTTTTCACCTTAAACTTCCACCCTTACAACTTCATCTTCAAGATGTTGAAAGATTCAATATCATAATGGATTATGATTTTTATTCACGATCTTTGATTTATTGTACAAGCATGGATAAAGTATAGATTTGTGCTCGTGATAATAGTCAAGGTGGTGACAATGTTGTTAAAAATCTTCAGGTATATTTTACTATGTTTTATTTATTATATTATGTTTATTGTAGTTGGAAAATAATCATGAATAGATCGATTTTGATTTAAAATCTCACGTATGTTTGCGATAATGATTATGAAATAATGAATCTATTGGGATGTTTATTTGTTGCATTCACTAAAGTGAATATAAACATAGAGAAAATAAAAGATATAATTATAGACCACTAAAAGTGGGAACATAGAAATAAATAAGAGAACAATGAGAGTTCTCAAGATAACTCTTCAAAGGGTAAAGATAAATGTTATCAATGTGATATAAAATATTATTAGCCACATATGTGACGTATGCCGAAATATTTTATTTCTGTTAATATTTTTTTAGGAAGGATATGAAAATGTAGTAATGAATTTTATCATTACAGATAGAAAATATTTATCTTATTTGGTATTGAAACAAACAAATATTATTCTAATATTTGATAGTACAAAATTAGTTGAAAGCTCCAGAAGAGCTAATATATCAATATCTAAAAAGCACAAAATTTGTGAATTGATGCATTACTTTTAAAAAGATATTTGTAATGGATCTCATATTGAGATTGTGGATGAGAAAAATATTATATATTATATGAATAAAAAAGGAGATTGGGTTATAAATTTATATTTATTTTATAATATTTGTGATTTCTTTTGGTTGAAAGCAAAATATTTGATTGCGAAAGATCTACTTATGTGTGATAGAATATGATAATTTTATCTAAAGCTTATTATGGCTGGATGCACTTAAAGTTGCAAGTTTTTTTAAAATCTGTGAGTATAACTCTACAATATTCAAAATACGTTCTCAATTAAAATTACATGGTAAAATATTGCTGATGAGAACTTGCAAGAAAGAAAACTTATGTATGAAAAGTCATTGGTTGTAACACCCCTTACCCGAGACCGTCGCCGGAGTCGAGCACGAGGCGTTACCTGACTTAGCTTACTAATTCGGGGCATAAAAATTTGCTTTTAAAATTAATTTAGTTTCATTCATTCAATATGTCCTTAAAAAGGGTCCTCGAGACCCTAAAACATGAAATTGAAATGGTTCGGGAACAAACCGGAATCAATAAAAATTTTCCGATCACTTAAACAAATCAAAACAATTTATTTCATCTTTCATAAATAAACTATTCATCTGCGTCATAGTCACTAAATAAATCATAAATCGAGTTACGAAACTCGAAATCCAAATCCGTAAATTTTCTCTGAAACTAGACTCATATATCTTCTTACTAAATTTTTTCAGTATTTTTGGTCTAGCCAATTAGTACATTTTATTAGTTAAAGTTTCCCCTGTTTCAGTGTTCGGCTGCTCTAACCTCTGTTCACTACGAATTAATTTTTCTCCCTGTAAAGAATTCAAATAACCATGTCATTTATTTTATTTAAAAGTATACTCAATAAGGAATCTATACATATAAATTATAACTCCTAATTATTTTTGTACAATTTTTAGTGAATTTCTAAAGTGAGAACAGGGGATTTAGAAATCACTCTGACCCTATCTCACCAAAATTTAAATATCTCGTAAAATACAACTCTTTTATTTACTCTGTTTCTTTCATATGAATATAGACTCAATAAGATTTAATTCTCTATCTCATTCACTATCTAAATCCATTTCTATAATTTTTAGTGATTTTCCAAATTCACGTCATTACTGCTGTCCGATACTATTTTAAAGCTAATTTCACCTTTTTCATGATTTCCATGAAATAACTAGCATTTAGGCATACATAACACCAAACATGTCCTTGATTAGCCATTCCAATAGCTAATCATTATCAAGCATTTACATACCATTCATCAGCCATATCATAAGATCATACACACAAAATGGCTACGATGCTATACATGTCATACTCAAAATGAAACGTCTAGCTATACCAAAATAATCCTTGTGATAGTGTGCCCGAACCTCCGACGTACTTTACGATCCCCGAGTTAGCTTGACAAAAATCGAAACAAAATATGATCAACTATATCGATTTAGTCCACTATCTTTTCTTTCCCCAGTCTAACTCCGAATTTCGTTCTTCTTGATAATCGAGCTTGGAAGCTTGAAAAACCCTAGCTATGTCTTCCTCATGTAAAATTTGGCCAAGGGGTTGAAGATGGACAAAAATTGACTTTTAATTTTGTTTTTAATTCATTTTAATAACTAAATGACCAAAATGCCCTTAATTAAAAACTATGGTGGTTTATCTTCCTTTAGGTATTTTTGTCCAAATTAGTATAATGGTCTAATTACTATCCAAGGACCTCCATTTTAAAAACCCATTACTCACAAGTACTTAGTACCTTTGTGAACTAGAGCACACATTTTACAACTTTTCCAATTTAGTCCTAAAATCAAATTGGACCCTCTATCGATAAAATTTCTAAACGAAATTTTCACACGATTATGCAATCATGCCATAGACCTTAAAATGATAATAAAATAAATTTTTCTACCTCGAATTTATGGTTTCACAACCACTGTTCCGTTTAGGCCCTATTTCGGGATGTTACATTGGTTATGTACCTATTGTACACCTGGAAAATAAGATCCACTCTCAAAGTTTGCTATTAATAGATTTTTGGGCATTTGAAGATTTTAGCATATTCCCTAAAGCGAATATTGCATATAATTATTTGGAAATTATATTTATTGACTTGGTGGTATTATATACTTCACATTAATTTAGATATTTCCAGTAGTAAATGTCACAATAGTACTTATATGTGGATACAAATTAAAATGAATAATAACAAAATTATTAATTTGTTACAATTTACAATTTAGTACACTTGAAACACATGTTAAAGTAAACCAAAAGTTTACTAGTTGGCGTGACTAGTTAGACCATCCTAGATTGTATATGATGCGAAAATTAATTGAGAATTCATATGGACGTCCATTAAAGAACCAAAAGATTCTTTAATTTAAAGAATTCTCATTTGTTACTTGTTCTCAATAAAAAATTGGTTCTTAGAAACTCACTAGCTAAAGTTGAGATTTAATGTCTTGTATATCTGAAATGAATATAGGCCCATTCATCCACCATGTGGATGGTTTTGATATTATATGATTTTGGTAGATGCATCTACAAAATAATCACATACATTATTAACTCGTAACCTGTCGTTTGCGAGATTGCATGTTTAAATGACTAATTTCAAATTATGCAACTAAAACAATTTATCTTGCTAATGTTGGTGAGTTTACATCCCAAGTTTTCAATGATTATTGCATGTCAGTTGGGATAAAAATTTAACATCCTGTAGCTCATGTTCACACACAGAATGATTTAGCTAAACTGTTTATCAAATGCCTCCAACTAATAGCTAAATCATTACTTATGAGAACAAAACTTTTTATTTCAACATGAGATTGTATTGATTAGATTGTATTGATTTACATGTTGTACGCATCAAGCCAATAAATTATAAATACTCCCCATTACAATTTATTTTTGGTTAAGAGCCAAATATTTTCCATCTTACAATTTTTGGATGTGCGGTATATGTTCCAACTACTCCACCACAATGGACAAAGATGGTTCATAATAAGAGATTGGGAATGTATATTTATATGAGTTTCCTTATAATATTTTTGAGCTATTAATTCGATATTTAGTTATGATAAGAGTTTTCAGTTTTCCCAACATTAGGGGTAGAGAATAAAAAGTTGGATTAATAAAATACTTGAAATGAATTATCAATGTCTAAGATCCTCGTAAAAAGCAATATGAACCAGAAGTTCAACAAATAATTCATTTTATAAATCAACTGCGAGATTCATTAATTCTCACATACCAATTGAAAATGCTCCAATACAAATTGGTGTCCTAATAGGGCAAACTGTTAGTACAAAAGAAAGTAATACATGCCTGAAGCGTAGAATATCAGTCGGTTTCAAAAATAAAAATCCTCGTAAAAAGAAAGGAGCAAACATTCAAGATGGTCATATAGTGGAGGCGGGGGTTATTGAAGAGACCCATGACATAACTAATTATAAAAATCAAGAAGAGATTTAGGCACCTAAAAGTGAAAATGGAAATGATGAAAATAAAGAGATTTCAATAAGTTATGTCAATACAAGAAAAAGATAGAATCGGAAAAAAATATAGTTGTCGACAACAATTTTGCTTATAATGTTGCTATTAAAATAATAAAAGAAAACGAGGATCTTGAGCCTAAAGCTACTAAGGAAAGTAAAAATAGAAAAGATTGGCCAAAATGAAAAGATGCAATTCAAGCAGAATTGAATTCACTTTCTAAACGTGAGGTTTTTGGACTTGTAGTCCAAACACACCTAAAGGTGTAAAGCCGATAGGATATAAATGGGTATTTGTGCAAAAAATGAACTTAAAAAATGAAGTCGTAAGATATAAATCACGACTTGTAGCACAAGGATTTTCGCAAACGCCCGACATTGATTATGAAGAGACATATTCTCCTGTGGTGGATGCAATCACATTTATATATCTTATTAGTCTGGCAGTACGTGAAAAACTTGACATGCATCTAATGGATGTTGTTACAACCTATTTGTATGGCACACTTGATAGTGAAATTTATATGAAAATCCCTGAAGGATTTAAAATCCCAAAAAGATATAGATTTTATTGAGAAAATTGCTCGATCAGATTAAAGAAAAGTTTATATGGATTAAAACAATCTAGACGTTTGTGGTACAATCGTCTTAAGGAATACTTGTTAAAAGAAGGTTATAAAAATGATCCAATTTGTCCATGTGTCTTTATAAAAAGGTTTGGATCAGATTTTGTGATAATTGTTGTTTATGTTGATGATATAAATATTATTGGAACTCCTGAAGAGCTTCAAAATACAGTAAATTGTTTAAAAAAAGAATTTGAAATGAATGATCTTAGAAAAACAAAGTTTTCTCTTGGCTTACAAATCGAACACTTAAAAGATGGAATTCATGTTCATCAATCAACTTATACAGAAAAGATATTAAAGAAATTTTACATCGATAAATCACACCCATAAAGTACTTCGATGATTGTACGATCGTTAGATGTGAATAAAGATCAATTTCGTCCTTGCGAGGATAGTGAAGAGTTTTTTGGTCCTGAAGTACCATATTTAAGTGCCATAGAGGCATTGATGTATCTTGTAAACAACACAAGACCTGATATAGCTTTCGCTGTAAACTTGGTAGCAAGATTCAGTTCTTCTCCAACACGTAGACATTGAAATGGAATTAAACATGTATTTAGATATCTCAGAGGGACTATTGATATGGGGTTATTTTATTCAAATGATTCAAAATCCCTATTAGTCGGCTATACTGATGCTAGATACTTGTCAGATCCACATAAAGACAGATCTCAAATAGGATATTTATTTACATGTAGGGATACTGCCATGTCACCCGTTCAACAAAGCAAACATTAGCTGCTGCTTCTTCAAATCATGCAGAAATAATTACAATGCATGAGGCAAGTCGAGAGTGTGTTTGGCTAAGGTTATTGACCCAGTATATCCAGAAGGTATGTAATTTGCCTTTACAGGAAAAGATGTCAACTATCTTATATGAAGATAATGCAACATGTATAGCTCAATTGAAGGGTGGTTACATCAAAGGTGATAGAACGAAACATATTTCACCAAAATTATTATTCACCCATAATCTTGAGAAAAGAGGTGATATAAATGTTCAACAAATTCGTTCTGGTGAGAATTTAGCAGATCTTTTTACTAAGGCATTGCCAACTTCAACATTTGAAAGACTACTACACAAGATTGGAATGCGTCGACTCAAAGATGTAATGTAATGTTGCCATCAGAAGGACTCTGAAGACAAGTTGTACTCTTTTCCTTTAATTAAGGTTTTGTCCCATTGGGTTTTCCTAGTAAAGGTTTTTAATGAGGCAGCTTGTAATAGAAGACTTTGTACTCTTTTTCCTTCATTAGGTTTTTTATCCCACAAGGTTTTTCCTAATAAGGTTTTAACGATGCACATTATCTACCAATGGACATCCAAGGGGAAGTGTTATGAATATCTTATTAAGTGGATGTCTATCATGATCAAGATAAAGTTTTGATGTACTTTAAATTCTAATAGTTATTAGAATTAGATATCTACTTCTTTTATACTTCTTAGACTTCTTATGCCTATAAATAGAGACTCTGATGAAGTATTGTAGATCATCCCTTTGATTAATAAAATACATTCTCTATTGCTCTCATATTTTCTTTGTTCTTATTCTCCATATATCTCTCTTTATTTTATAACAAAAATAATATTCTTTAGGAAAATATAATTAAAATATATGAACTATTTAAAATTACAAAAAAATAATAAAAATTCAAATCATAATTAAATTTTGAATAAAAATAATAATGAAATTTATTTTCTTTTTTGATTAAATGAAAATTTCGAAATTCTGTATGTTAAAGCATCAATTATGTAGTAGTAAATAGTTGTTTTATATTATAAATTCAAGCTAGAGAGATGGAAAGGGCACTTGGAGCTGACTTTAAAAACCTAATTAGGTTTTCTTTGTTTAGAGCAATTGTATGTTTGCAAACCCTCAACAGTCTCCATATATGTTAGCTTGCTTAGTTAGTTTCTACCTTTTTATTGAAAATGCCTCATCATACATACAAATGCATGCATATATACATGCAAGGAAACTCAAATATAAATCATGCATACGGCATTAATTGCAGGATAGGTTATCATGAGAATATTTCCAAGGCAACTTTAGAACCTACTTGATGATTGTTATTCCCAAATTTACACTTGGAAAGGATGACCCTTGTCCCTTGTGTATTACAAGATGTTCTCAATCATACTCATATCAATTTGATGCTGAACATCAGAGATTCAGATCAATGAGTTTGGTGGTCCAAGTAAGTCGATGTTCATCAGTGAAGTCTGCCTCATTAGGTAATGACAATGATCAATGCTGATTAAGTAAAGAAAACTCAAGATGAAGCTGAAATTACAAAAGAAGAAGTCTAGTAACAAAGATCAAAATAAATCCTTTCTAAGAGGTTACAAGAACTAAATTTAATTTAAATGAGATCTGTCCATTTCAAATTGCAGGAATCCTAAGCTCTACAGTAGTAAAATGACCTTTTTTACTTTTCATTAACTCCGTTTCAGCAATCTCACTTAAAATGAATTGTACTTATTTAAAGAATTTTTCTAAGTATTATTGATTATTTTTATAATTTAAATTTATATAATTATATTATTACTATTTATATTACCAAACACAAATTACGATATAATTATACTGTAATTGGTTTAGCAAATTTTTTTTTAATTACAAGAGTCAGTTAGGGGCGAAGCCAGAAAATTCTTTTAGGGGGGCCAAAATGAAATTTTAATTTTTAATAGTTTATATCTTTATAATTTTTAAATGATTAAATTAAATTTTCATAATTTTAGGGGGCCAAAATACAATTTTACCTTTATTAATTTAAAATTTTAAAATTTTCTAAAGGGTTAAAACAACAAATTTCCATTTTAGGGGGCCCTTGCCATCCCTAGATTCGCCTCTGAGTCACATTGGATCACCCTAGATTCACCTCTGAGTCAGAGTTGTGAAAACAAAAGATGACAAACGAGTCATAGTAATCAAGACAAGAAAAATGGAGGTGATGCATTGCCTTTTTCTGTATTTCTTATATAGCAAAGTTTTGGTGCTTATAATTTTTGTCTTCAATGTCGCTATTATATACGTCAAATTAGTTTTACACTTCTAATTACGTTTTTATTTGGGTTGCTCGGTCAAATGCATGCATATGCAAGGAAACTCAAATATAAACCATGTGTGGTGCTTTTTTGTTTTCATATTTTACTAAGCTTCTTCTGTAACGACCTGATAATCATAGGTATTGGACAGTACATTTTTGGGGCTCTGTTTTTGTTAATCAGACTCGTAAATATTTATTAAAAAAATTTACGAAGCTAGTTGTGTGGTTAATTATGTTTTAGTTAAGTGAATTTACATGAATTAAGAGTAATTAGGTAAAATGACTAAATTGCATAAAGAGTGAAAGTTAAATTATAGATTACAGAATAAGTAAAGGGATTAAATAAGGAATTATGCCATTGACATTAAATGAGGCCGCATAAGGTTAAAATATGTGTAAGTTTATTATATATATTACAATATAAAATCTTAATGTTTAAGTATATATAATTATATTATAATAATAAAATAAGTAATAAAAAGAAATAGAAAAAGGAAACAAAATAAAACGATATAGAAAAGAAAGAAAGAAAGAAAAAGAAAATGAAGAAAGGAGAAAGACGAAGAGCCTTAGGGGTTCAAAGTTCCAAGTTCAATTGGTTAGTCAATTTAGTTCTTTTTTCTTGTAATTTTATGTTTTTTGGAATCCCGGTGTTAAATATTACCCGACCCATGCCGAAAATTTAGAAATTATTGAGTTTTTAAGTGTTGTCTATGTTGAATAATTTTAGTATTAGGGACTAAATTGATAGATTTTTAAGTTAGAAATGAAAAAGGATTGGATTGTAGAATAAATTGTAAATTTTAAGTAATAGGGACTAAATTGTGAAAATTTTGAAATTTAGGGATTTAAGTGAAAATAGGGGTTAAATTTAGTTTAAAGTGGAATTTGTGTGAAAATATAGGATTAACTGTAAAGAAATAAAGTTTGTCTCGGTTTAGGGACTAAATTGAAATTTAGGCAAATATTGAGTAAAAATTAAAATATTCACTATGAAATTGAATTGTGTTGTATTGATGAATTTTAATTATTTTAATTCCGTAGCTAATGTCGTACCAGAATCCTAGACTAAAAAGGGAAAAATAAAGTCGACGAGGAATAGCTCAGAATTTCTGGTTTATATTTCTATAATCTGAAGCTAGTTATTAATTATTGTAATTTCTATTTAATGTATATGGTAAGTGTTGAGGTGAGTAATTGATATTTTGATAATTGATTGAATGAATTGAATTGGTAGATATATATATATTGAATGGATTGATTTTTGAATTAAAATGAATATATGTGTAATTATGTGATTATATGAAAAATCAGTATTGGATATTGATTATATCTGAAATGTAAAATTACCCTATTAATTGTATCGGGCTGAGCCGAATATAAATGGCATGCCATAGGATTGAAAGAGTTCAGGGATTTCTTCGACTTTGAGTCAATGAGACACTAGGTGTCAATTTACTACTTCGGATTTATTTGATGAGGCACTAGGTGCCAATTTACTTCGGTTTAACCGATGAGACACTGGGTGTCAATTTATTTCTTCGAATTATCTGATGAGGCATTGGGTGCCAAACTGGTGTGTTTGGTTGGATCCATGTATCCATCCGAGTCCGAGTAGTATTAATAGGGGTAAATGACTAATAAAGTTTTATTATTGATATTGAAATAGAATGGTATGAGAAATGGAAGTGAAATAGTGAATTGAAAATAGATTATGAAATATGTTGCAAATACATGGAATATATGAGTTATATACTCATGAATTGAACATGAAATGGATAATGCAATTGTATAATGAAATGTGAAATAAATTGTACATTTGTAATTTTCTGTCTTTAAATATTCGGATTATAGAAATGCCACTAAGTTTTTACTCAGTGTACGGTTTTTTTTTCTGTGTGCAAGTTAGGTACTTAATTTTGATCATCGATTCAACATCCAACAACGATCCCGAACTCAAACGTGGTGATGTTTATCCTTTTGAAATGTGCCAGCATATACTTAAGGTGTCTAAATATTAATTAATTTGTGGATTAATTGTAAATAAGATTATAAGTTATTAATGGTTAGTTATATACATATAAATATGTGTTTATGTTTGAGGTCATATTATGGTATGTTTAAGTTAATGTTTAAATGAACATGAATTAGGCAAGATAGATTGAATTTGGCAATGTTTATAAATTGGATTTGAATGATGTTTAAATGATATGAATGTGGTACCTATGAGGGTACATTGTTTAGGCACCTAGGATGATTGTTTTGACATGTTTTGATTGTGTTTGACCGTGTTTCAAATTGGTTAAACGAATGATTTTTGAGTTTCTTATTGTCCAAGCTTGCAGGGAATGGTAAACTTGTTTTTTAAGTTACATTTTGAGTCTACATGGCTAGACACACAGACGTGTGACTAGGCCGTGTGAGACGGCTAGCACACGGGCATGCGAGGCCATTTCGAAAGGGCACACGGTCTGGCACACGGACATGTGGCTCGGCCGTGTGACCCAAGTCAGAAAGTTATGCGGGTACAAACATGGGTTAGGGCACTGCCATGTGAACCTTGCAGCTTTGAAAATTTTTAATGTATTCTAAAAAATTCTCTAAGGTTTCGAATTAGTCCTGATTTATTTCTATCGTGTATTTTGGGCCTCGAGGGCTCGAATAAAGGACAGTATGTATGAGTTTTAATTGGTTTTTGACCTGAATATAATATGATAAGAAATGTTTGTAATTTATGTCTATTTGATCAATAAGCTTCGTTAATGCTCCGAAACCTTACTCCGACGACGAATGTGGGTGAAGGGTGTTACATCTTCATTTGGATTTTTAATAAAACTTTTGACTCAGAAAAAAAATAATTACTAGTAATTGAATTTTTATTTAATTTTTTTGTGTGTTCAAACATATCTTTAAAATTTAAATAAAAAAGTATGGAATAAGATAAGTATATACATAGCTATATTAGTATATTTGCAAATTATCATATCAGTATATTTGCAAATTATCTTTTTTTTAAAAAAAATTCATATTACCATATTTTACTTTTACCCAAAACTATCAAAACTAATATAAAATACTATAATAATGAATTTAAAATTAAGAAATAAATAAATTCTTAAAAAATCAATATTTATTTTTATCAAACACTGTAATTAAATTTAATACTTATTTTATTTTACTAATTTACAAAATAATTTTTCAATGTAAATTCGGTATTTTATAAAATTTAACACTTGATTCTTTAGCATTTAATTTTTCAATGCATCAAACAACACTTTAGTTACGGACAATTTCTTCAATACCAAGGTAAACTAGTAGAATATAAAAACATAAAAATAAAAATGGGTGATTGGCCTCTAATAGAGATGTTCATGGATCATGTTGGAATAGGTCGAGACCCAATTCCATAAAAAAATTCCATGCTTGGGCTGAACACAAAGAAATGGCCCATGTTGAATGGAGGGTACGCGCTGCACAAAGATGGATACGGTGGATTTTATTACATTAGGACATTTTAGACTACGTGGCGCTACATGGCTGCGTGATTAAATCGACGGAAATTGGGGAGTAGTGATGGCGTGTGGGGTCATTCGTTTGCTAAACTCACCCTTAGCTGCAAGATTGTCAAATTCATTCAAATGGAAAATGTAACTTCGAATAAAATGTCCGAAGGAGGATAGAAAGAAAATTATAAAAAGAAATGGAGGGGTACAAGGAAACATGAAGCAAAAGAAAATGGATTTGAGATACTGTATCACTCCTCTTTTCAATTTCATATTGTTTCTTTTTCCACCAAATTTCAATAATGCAGCTGCCATTTTTGTTACTTGCACTACTGTTCCTTCTACTCTTCCTCTTTACCTCCGCTCACCTCCCTCTAAACCTCAATCCCATCCGCTTTCGTACCGGAGATTTCTCCATTGCGGTAACTGCATCACTTTTAGCTTCCCTCTTCTTCCCTTTCCATTTCTTCATCCTTCTCTCCTCTCCCTTCCATGGACTGTTGTTTGATCTTTTTAAACACCTTTTCCGCTGGTTTATTCACTCACTTCCAACTTATTCCATTACCATTTTTATTCAAAACCAAGAAACTTCAAGCTCACCTTCTCCTCTCCAACTCGACATTGAAGTTGGACGCATAGAAGACCAAGTACCAGCAGAAGACGGCGACAGTGGCAGTGAAGAAAGTTGAAGCTCAGGGCCTCCTCTTCAAGTAAAAGAACACCCTCATATCGTTATATATATTCCCCTCTTGCGAAAAATTAAAAAAAAAAAATTGCGTGGCTGCAATTGTTTTCTTTTAATATATTAATTACAAGGTTTTTCTTCTTTCACATCTGAAAAGTTTTTAGTTGGGATTATAATTATTGGGGAAGTTACTTTATAATATTTAGCGTAGATTAGAAAATATTGATTAAAATCTCTAGAAAATTATATTATAATGTTTAGTTTATTAAGTATTTTTTTAGATATGTAATTGTAATTTATGAATTTAGATAAAATTAGATTTATAATTTTAATTAAAAGTAAAAGTGTTCCAAATTTATCTTACATATATTTTCTAAATATAATATTAATACATATATAAAATCATGAATATATAATTTTAAAAAAAATTACTTGAAATCACATTTTATTTTAACTAAAAGCTAAGTAATAGGAATAAAAAAAAGATAGTTAGATTTCATATATTGCTTTGAGCAAATTACAAATAATTAAATCATAGAAATGCAAAATCATAAATGGTTTGACCCACAATTACTACACATCTTAAATGAAATAATTCTATTCATATTTTACAAAAAAAATAATTAAATATATATTTTGTACAAATACAAGTACTAAATTAAATTTGTAGCTAAGAAAAAAATAAAATTTAACGAATAAAACTTACTTGCAAAAAATCTATTGAAGTAGTAAGACAGAGGGAGGAGACAATAATTTTTTTTTATCATTTATTATAAATATTTGATATTTTTAATGTAGGATGCATATTTTGCATTTTTTTTTTTACAGTTTTTACTCTAAAGAAAAGATAAAAATTAGATATTATATATAACATTTTGTTAGGCATGAAAATATGAAGAGAGGTGAATTGATATTTTAATAACTTTGCAAAAGTTGTACAATGATTTGACCCCAATCTTAACATTTTCGGTTTTTTTATTTTTTGTAACACGTGATAGCGTGTCATTGGCCAGTTTAAAGTTTTTAAGGGAGCCAAAACTGATCAAAAAACAATATAAGTACGAAGGTGATAATTTAATTATAGTACAGGTGCCAAAAGAGGTGTTAAACCTAAAATTTAGCTTACCATGAAGTTTGTATATTTTTATTTAAAAATTTATATTCAATTATTAAAATTTTTAAATATATTTTTTAAAAATGGTTGATTTTAAAAAAATATATTGATTTGTAATTTTGAATTTTTTTTTAAAAAAAAATCATTTGAGCCATGTACAATGAATCTAAATTTAACAAAAATAATCTTATCTAAAAAGTAAAGCATTAAATTGTTGAAAATAAAATTTATAAAAAAAAATCTAATCTAAAAAAATAGAGCTTTAAATTATTGAAAAAATTAAATTTCAAATCCATGAAAAGTAGAGGAAAAAATTGTTGATGTGTTATTTAAAAAAAAAAAGGTAATAATCACATAAAGAAAGACATTATAATGGATGTAATTTTAAAAAGAGAAAATTTAATTTAATTTAGCGGAAAGAATGCATTAAATTATTGAAAATAAAATTAAGAGGAAGGAAGACTGCAGGAAGTTGAAATATAGTTTTATCTAGTATTTATAAATAAATAGGCACCTCAATATAAATTTCAGATTACATATATAAGAAGTAAATCCATAAAAATTGCAAAGTAGAGGGATTTGGTCATGTTGTTCATAATCTCTACTAAACCATCAACCAATTCTTTCGTCTCCTAAATGTTATTACAGGTTGTGGAAGTTCCGACTTTGAAGAGAGACAAGCATGGTGACGCAAAATGTCACTTTCTTAGAATTTATATCTTCACTTGAAAAAGGCTCCAAGATATTGTTCCCTGGTTAGTCATAAAATATGCTCCAATACCTCATGCGATCTATCTTGAGAACCGGATAACCGTCCCGAGCCAGTCGTCTGGTATGCCATGTCTCAGTTCTCCCCTCAATGCTCTCAATGAGTGGCTTGTGGCAGCCTGAAAGTTTTGCAAACAGTACATTGAGGCTAATGAGCCAATGAAGCCTATGGTTTAGATATGGAAAAACCTTCGCCATTTACCTTCACTATGTAAACGTCAATTCCGAGCTTTGCAATCATTGCAGCTTCCGATATTTTGGTCACCATTCCCCCAGTCGTATCATGAGCTGCTACCGTTATTTCAACTGTTCGACAAATCAATATTTTCAGTTCATCATACAGTCTTGGTCGATAAAACCATAGCTAAAAAGCTCCTCTCTCCATTATATTTGAAGTTCATGCAAATGATGATAGGGAAAATGTACCTTGCTTGTTCAGGCTTTGCGGAGTTGGTTTCACAACGGACCACTTTCCATCTTCATCCACAGCTGATATAAACACGAATATTGTCATAACCATCAAGATTTATGCAAGTGTCGGATTTGCAGTTAATAGCAAGTGGCTCACCTATTTCTCTTAAGAGAACAGCATTTGGATCGGTTGGTGGTCGGTCATATACACCCGAAACATCAGTCTTATATATCACATTAATTGGAAAACAAGCATGGAACAATGTTAAACATGTACAATGCAGTGTGAATAAACCGATTTTAGGAGCATGTAACAAGAGATCAATGGAATTCACTAGACGGCTGAAGGATACAAGAAAGACGACATATTCCGGCCTCAGGTGTTCCGCAAGATGACGGATGATAACATCTCCGCTCAAAATGGTGCATCCCTGATTTTACAAGTTATCATATAGGTCCAATATGAGAAATAACAAAATCCTAAATTTGTAAATGGTTAAAGATATCATACCAGGCGCTCATCAAGTACTGCATCTCCGTGTAAAACCTATAAAAACGTAATAAAATAAAACGATATTAGACAATTTATAGGAAAAGTACAACAAGGTCATAATTCGATAGATGCTGCATTGTCAGGTATTGAACCTGCTCTATCAACAAATTATGGAATTCGAACAAACTTACAGGGATAAAGCCTGAGTCAATCGCTTTGGCTACTCCTGACAAATCAGCAGAAGCTACCTGAAGAAACATATGGGTTAAAGGTTATAGAAAACATAAAAGGAAGAGGAAATTGGCTCCTTAATTGATGTTGATTTGTAATCTAACAAACAACTCTTTAGATGCTTCTAACATTTCTTTCGGAGGTTGACCATCCACATGAATACGGAGACATTCCGATAGAAGGAATACCCTCTGCAAGAACAGCAAAAAACTTGGTTTACTGACATCTTGGTCGTTTCGAGGAACAGAGTGCAGAAAATGAGGCCGGAAAAGCAGAAAATTGCAAGCATTCAAAGGCAGAAATTTCAGCTCACAAAATAAGTGTGATACAAAAACTAACATAGAAGTTTGATGAATAGTTTAGTCTAAATACATTTGTCGTATTCTCTACAATGATGATCCCCGTACGCATAGAGTATTCAACAAAAGTTGCACAATGACAAATGATAACTTAAACGAATTAACAGTCTGTGTTTCCTGAAATTCTGGTATTCTTAAGACAAAATCTAACATTCTATATGTGTAAACTCAAACGCATTGAAATAAGTTCTATTTTGAAAATTAGAAATAATCAAGGCTAATCTCACAATTGAAGCAGCAACACGGAACACAAATAGATCTAGCACATTGAATGAATATTGTCAGCTACATCTGTTAGTCTTAACAAATTAGAGATCGATACCTCTGGCTAGTGCTCGAACAATTTCAAGATTAAGAGTCGTGACCTGGAAAGAAACCACACCGAAAAACATTAAGTACCAAATGCGAAAAGGGGTTTATTTTCCTCAATAATCTGTAAGATCACTGCAAGTGCTACAAATGAACTAAGTGAAGCTTCAATTGCAGTTTTGCTTAGTAGTCGATTTTTTTTCATAAGCAAATCAATGGATTGCATAAACCATGATTGATAAACCAAAGCAAAATTCAAATGGAATGTTTTTCTATATACTTAAAAACTTCAATCGCCATATCTTACAGAAATTCGAGTTGCAACGAAACCAGCCTTGACAAGAGGTTGATTCAATCCCCCTTTATGAACCCCAGATTTGCTCGCCTGAAAATGCCCAAATGAACCTACAAATGGAAAACGTAAATCAGTAATTCCATTTCTTTCTACATCAAATATCGAAAGGGGACCAATTATCACAAAAGAAAACCCAGAAATTAAAAACATAATCAAAGCTCACCTGCACCATGAACGACAACAAATCTGCTGAAATCAACGTTGAACTGACACTGATCACCAAAATCACATAAACTAGAAGAAATATCCGAAACCGCATCTCTTTTACTCCAATCCATCCCCACAACTTGCGTTGAGCAAGAACCCAGATTCATTGCTTGTCTCAAATGGGACGAAACTGTTTCCAGATTCTCTTCATTGATCTTCTCTAGCTCATTTTTACAAGTAATTGCTGCTCCTCCTGTTTTAAACCCAAAAAAGAAAAAGAGAAAATTGAAGAGGTGGAAAAAGACATGTTGAAGTTTGGAACTTTGAGAGAAAGAGAAAGACCAAGTTTGACGATGCAACGGATTGTTTGGTTAAGGTTGGTTTCTTCCATTTTGGGATTGTTTGACGACGCTCTGAGTTGATGTTGCTATTTTTCTTACACTGGTGTTAATGTTATGACCGAATCTACGATGCTGTTCAGTGTAGGGTCAAACAAGACACTCTAAGAGTTAAATGATTCTCTCAAGCTGCAGACTTTGATTCGCTGAACCAAATCAGGTGGGATAACGATTCAACCGGCTTCAATCCAGTCATCATAAAAGAAAATTAAACTCAAATAGAGAGGAGCAATCCACTAAGGTTTTTTTTATATATATATATAATTAATATTTTAATAATTTTAATATTAATTTTATTAATATAATTCTACTTTTCATACCTACTTCATTTCATTAATCTAAAATATTATATATATTAATATATTTACCGAATGATTGAATCTTTTACATAAAATAATTTCTTTTAAAATTATAAAGTACCTTTAATATAATATATGATGATTTGATGATTAAAATATTAATTAAAAAAATAAAAATATATAAAACTTGACAAATAGTAATGACTCCCTACTCTTTTAATCTTTATATCATACTTAACATTTATTCTTTCTATTTTAATTTAGCTTAATGTTATATTTTATTCCAAAATCACTTAACATCTATTGACAAGTTTAAAATATGAGATTGAGTATTTTATTCTAAATTATTCATAAATTTTTTTTATTTGAATAATACAAAAAAAATTATTTAATCCCTTAAATGATATGCTCATGAGTTTATTTATTAAAATGGTCTATTTGCAATAGTGATCATGGGTGGTGCTTTATAAGGTGGCGGCACCATTATTTTTTTTCCCATCATCAATTGGCCATCATTAGACCATAGTAGAATAAAAAAAATTTATTTTTTTATTGGTGATGTCACCCTATACGACGGCACCGGTATGAAGTAGAACCGACTACAATACAAGTCGTATACTAGTTGAAAAAATAATTTTAAGAGGTGGAGGGCTTTTGTCAAGTGGCACCACTATTGAAACAAAAATTAAATTTATGACTGGTCATCAGAAACAGAGGAGAGAATCGAGGCTGAGAAGTAGAAAGATGGAGCACCCCGTAATTGTTTGATCTAACAGTCAGGCGACACCGATCTGACTACCTATGACAAACGTGACCAGAGTCACGAGGTGCTCTATTTTTCTACTTCTCAACCCCAAAATTGGCCCCCCATTTCTCCATTTTTTCCCTTAGCCCTATATATATATATAAGCCCACATGGTCCCCTTCTTGTTTGTGTTGAAAAAAGAAAAAAGAGATTGGCAGTTGAGGATTTTGGAGATTTTGTGTTGGAAAGAAAGGTAATAGCTAGATGTGTTGTGGCTTTTTTTCTTTTTAATTATTATTCATTTATTTGTTGTTTACTTAATTAGTTATAAAAAATATTAAATACTGAAATGATATGGCAAAACATATGTGATCGTTTTCTAATTTTTTATAATTATTATTTGTTTTTTTTACTTAATTAATATTAAAAATCATTTTCTTATTTTTAAGACTTTTTATGTAATTATTATTTATTTGAGATTTTCAGCATTAAATTTTTACATTTTTAATATTTTTTTGTTGAAATTTTATTATTTAATGTTATTTGAATGCATTAGAAATATATGTTGAGTTTTTGGTATGTATAATAATATATTATTTTTATTTTTATAATGATAATGTTTTTTTAATAAAACAATTTAATATTTTTGGTATGTATAATAAAATATTAATTTTATTTTTATAGTAATAATATATTTTTGGGAGAAGAGTTTGGGTTGGAAGGAATCATCAGTAAATAGGTATGTGTTTTTATATATTTTTTGTAATAATAATTTAGAAATTTTGTTTTATATATCTACATTTGCTTTGTTTTTGTATTATATGTTTGTCAGGTGACACCGAAAAATACTATAGCAAATAGCTAATTTTGGTAATTAATTTTTAGGGTGACTCATTTTATATTTTTAATTTTTTTCTTATTATTAGGATAAAGAAAGTTGTTTTTAGTATAGAAGGAAGGCATGTTTAGGAATAAAAAAAAGTTTAAGTGATATTATTGTGATATTATTGTGTATAGAAGAAAGACCTGTTTAGAAATAAAAAGTTATTTTTGGTATAGAAGAAAGGTTGTTTTATTATATGTACATGCATGCTTTTGTATATATTATTGTGATATATCATATTTATATATTTATTTATTTGAGTCGATAGCATAGGTTTTTTTTTTATTGTTATTCTAAAATCAACCCGTCATTTGAGTGCCTTTTAAACTTTGATTTTTTTAGGTCAAAAATTTTGTGTAATTCAAATTTATGTGTTTTGTTAAGGAGTGAAAATGTTTAAACTTTATTTTTTTATGTTAAATAATGTATTTTCATTATTTGTATATTGTTTATTTGTTTAGTTGATATATATATTTTTTTGAAACTGCAGATATCTAAACGAGTTCTTGGATTAGAGAAGATGATCACACAACAAATATAATTAATGTGCTGGTAAAAAAAATTGTTATTCATGGGTCTCTTTATAAAGTTGCACGTCATTTTTTATTTAATTGGGAGATTTTAACTAACATAGTAATTTAATACAGTCAGGGTAAGTACTGCGTATTGAGGGTCGATGTTAACAATCCGGGCTATTGATCGAATGAACGTATTATGTTATACTTAGAGGCTCCTAGATTTGAATCAGTGGCATTGATCTGCGTGTTCGATTTGAGAGTCGACTTGATATCCGCTTTAGTTGAACGATGGCGCCTAAAGACCCACACATTTCATTTGCCATGTGGGAAGTGCTCCATCACTCTGGAATATGTTGCACTACAACTCGAGTTCCCAATTGACTGTAGTGCGATCACGAGTACAAGTAAAGTGTTCAAACCGACAGTGCTTTGCTATCACTTACTAGGACGCTTGCCAGGTGATGCTGGAGATAAATTTACAACTTTGAGATTTTCATGGTTGAAGGAAATTTTCGAATATTTATCAAGTAGTGCCACTAAGCAAGAGATGATGTACACTGGTTGAGCATATATACTGCATCTGATAAGGGGTACTTATGCCGGATGCAAATAATACTAAGTTCTACTTGATGTCCTTGTTCCTGTTATTTGATTTGGAAATTGGTCGTTCATACAGTTGGGGCTCAGCGGTGCTAACAACGTTGTATCTTGAGCTTTGTCAAACAACAAAGCACAATGTACAAGACATAGGCGGGTGTCTGATATTGTTGCAGTCTTAGGCGCTGTATAGGATGCAATTTTTGGCATCAGTTAGTCACCAGACACATGCCTTCCCACTGGTAAATAAATAATAAAATTCAAATTTTACATCAAGATTTTTTTTTATAAAAATTTGTTCTAACAAGTTTAATTTTTATCTAGATGGTATACTTGTTTGGGTATCGAAAGGTTCTATACGCTTGCGATTTACCGACAGATGATTGAGGCACATGCTGGTGAGGGGGTAATTTTTCCTAATATTCATTTCATGTAATTATTTTATTTTTGTTATTTGACTCATGTTCCTACAACCATGTTATTAATTGTGTAGTTCATTTGGATGCCATATTTCGCCCCAAACATTGCGGTTATTATTCTCCCGTTGGCTCACATCCACTCACACTTGTGGTGCATTAACGCACTTGTGTTGAA
This sequence comes from Gossypium hirsutum, assembly GCF_007990345.1. Taxonomy (NCBI): domain Eukaryota; kingdom Viridiplantae; phylum Streptophyta; class Magnoliopsida; order Malvales; family Malvaceae; genus Gossypium; species Gossypium hirsutum. Next base: position 32,911,994 of record NC_053436.1, read on the forward strand.
TTTCTCAATAGTCGAGTGGTATACCGGGAATAGAGCTCTGCAACAATTTGGATGCAAACAAGATGTTTCGGATGTTCTACAGAATTTTGACAACGTCTACGAAATTAACAAAAGGGAAAATAATAAAAGAATTGAGTATTAGATCATCAACAATATCTTTCATTGTGGAACACCTGGATGGAGTGGAGACCTCAATTGGATTTTGATTTTGATTTTGATTTGCGACCCTCATTCGAGTACCAATGTTAGTACATCGAGAAAGGGAAACTATATTTATTTTGTGGGCAATGAATGTTAGTCCCTCCACACTCGCACCGATGAGGGCACTAATACCATCGACAAGGTCATCTACCTCCTACACCCTAACTCGAGCTTAAACTCGAACCTGAGCGATCTTATACATCATTGATAATCTCGGTTCCTGATGATTAGATTTGGAACCAAAAATCTCTTAGTGATATGCGTATAAGATCGTTCAGGTTCGAGTTTAAACTCGAGTTGATGGTCATAAGACCATATTGAGACCCATCATCAAAACTTTAAGCCTATTGTCACTTTTTCATGGTATCCAACCACTCTCAGAAAGGAGTGCTCATTTCACCATGCATCACCCTTAAGCTTGGTTAGCCTTTGCCTGAAACGGTGTTGTTCTAGCTCATACGTTGTGTATGTATTTTAAAAAGACACATTACCTTTTTCAAATTAATTTGTGGAAGTATTAAGAATATTTAAAAATATTTTGAAATCGAAATTTACCCATATTTTCTACTTGTTTGTGCTAGCATTCTTGTAGTCTCGGTGAAGTTGACGACGATACAGTAAATGAATCTCTACAGAACAATGGAACACCTAATCACTACAATTAGTCCCTTCGATCTATTGGATATAATGCAAATATTGTCTTCTCTAACAATATACATCCACAAGTTTGTTAGGAAGAATTCTCATGATTTTATGTTTTCTGACTCCACAACGACAAACGCTATCGAGAGCAATTATCGATTCTCGTCTTGAGCAATCGTAATAAGTAAGATTTACATATATTTCCCGTATATCCAAGTTCCATCAACCTACATAAGTGTCTTACAGTGAGGAAAAGCTCATACGCATAGATTGAATGTCCAGAACATCTGGTGGAAAAATCTTCTTCTCGGTTGTAGTTGGTCATCAGGCCATAATAAAGTCATGTCTACAACTCAACGATAGTCCTTGGCACGTACTCTGACATAGCGGATATCCACCCCTATAGTTCACTATACGACGTATCTCAATCTCCGTACAACTACTCTATGACTATTTGTTTAGTTTTCCATTTTTTCTGGTATGAAACTTGGTACTAGAATCGTCCTTGAATTTCAAAAATCAGTACCGATATAGGAATGGTTGGCATGTCTTTTACCATTGGCATAATGCAGTTGTAGATAGTTTTCGCATCAAGTTTATAGTGATCTCACATCATACGTGCGAAAGTGCATATATGAAGCCCAACAGATTTTTGGATTTCCATATTTGTGACCTCTGGGTAAATGCAGCTCGTACACTTTAATTACACCCTTTTATCAATATGTATTGTCGATTTAAACATGGCGAATGTAATGGCCCGGTTTAGACCCTAGTCGGAATAGTAGTTTTGGAATCACAAATCTGAGGTCATAAAATTATTTTAATATTATTTTTGGTGCTTACAACATGTTAATTGCTATGTGTGAAAGTTTCGTGAAATAATTTTAGCATTTGAATGTGTAATTACTAAAAAGAGCTTAATCGTGTAAAGTGTAAAAGTTGTATACTAATTGTTTAAAGTGCCTAATAGCTATGAAGTATAAAATTAAAAGTCCTTGCATGTCAATTATAACATTTATTTAAATGGTGGACAATGATGGACATTAGTTGGTGAAATTTTCATGAAATAATTAATGGGAAAAATGGTCAATTGTGTATAATAGATAATATTAATAAAACAAAAACAAAATTTTTGCCCATTCTTCATGCATAGCCGATTATTAAAGAGAAAAAAGGCATTTGAAGCCTTTAAAATTTCAGCACTTGCATGATCAAATTGAGGTATGAATTAAGTTCGATTTTTGATAATTTTTACGTTTTTGTGATCGTTGCTTTGAGTACTATCTAGTCTATGTATTAATTTTTTAATGTGTTCATGATTTTGTGAAATTCCATTGATAAGTGTTTGAGTTCTTGAATGTTAAGGATGAAAAATGAGAGCTTGATGTTTAATGTACAAGTTTTGTTAAATAATTTTTGCTAAAAATACATATTAGGGATTAAATTGAGAAATATTGAAATGTGTTTAAATGTTATGATATAAATTCGGTAATGCCTTGAACCCTGTTCCGGTTTCGGTTGCGGGTAAGGGGTGTTACATTTAGTGGTATCAGAGCCACAGTTTAGTCGATTCTAGGACTAACGTAGCATGTGAGAATCTAGCTATATATGCCATATATACTAACTATGGTAGTGTGATGATTCCTGACAATTAAAATGTGTTTTCACATAGTAAATGGATCCTGAATAAGTGGAAGCTGACGATGTTAAAAGTAACGCGCCCCCTCCTGCTCGAGGGGCAACGCCGGCCGATTTCTAGGCCTACTGTGAGTAGTTTTGAGGGAGATGCTAAGCAAACATTTTTCCAAGCAATGAATGAATGGTTTGTGAAATTTGTTCGAACGAATTCGGTCGCCCAACAACCTCCACCCCCGCCTATTCCCCAACAAGTTTCGATTGCACCAAAAGTGATTGATCCGATACGGTTGAGCAAGCCACCGATTGATAAAATTCGTAAACATGGGGTCAAAGAGTTCCGAGCTACAGTTAATGATGATGCCGAGAGAGCTGAGTTTTGGCTCGAGAACACAATTCAAGTATTTGAGGAATTGTCCTATACTTATGATGAATGTATCAAGTGTGTGGTATCTTTACTCTGGGACAATGCGTATCATTGGTGGAAAACATTAATATTTGTAGTTCCGAGAGAACAAATCACTTGAGAATTCTTCCAATCTGAGTTCTGAAAAAAGTACATTACTTAGTTTTTTTTTATGAGAAACATAAAAAGTTTTTAGAGTTGAAACAAGGTCGGATGACCGTTGCTGAGTATGAAAAAGAATTTGTACGATTAAGCAAGTATGCCCGAGAATATGTTTCCATTGAAGAAATCATGTGCAGAAGATTTGTGAATGGACTAAATGAAGATATAAAGCTGTTGATTGGAATTCTGGAAATCAAAGAGTTTGTTGTCCTAGTCGAAAGGGCTTGTAAAGCCGAGGGTTATAGCAAAGAAAAACAAAAAGTTGATTTTGAGGCAAGAGATTCAAGGAAAAGATCAACTAGTAAATCACACCAATCTACAACAAAGAAATTTTGAGATTCGTTTAATCATTCTAATGCATCAGTGGACGTTCAAACAGAGATCGTGAAAAGCAACGAGTGGGTTCTAAGGCTCAAGCTACATCGGTTGCTAGTGTTGGCAGTGTGAGACAGAACCGACCTGAGTGTGGATAATGTGGGAATAGGCATTCTGGTGACTGTAGATATAAAGAACGGGCATATTTTAAATGTGGATCGTTAGATCATTTTATTAAAGACTACCCTGAGTTGGTTGAAAAAGATAATGTCCAGAGTGCGAGGCCGAGTAACACTGCGACTAGAGGTAGACCACCCAGAAACCCGGGGAATGTGAGTGGTAGCCAGAGAGAAACTAAAGACTCTGCTGTGAGGTTAGAGGCTAGAGCACTTGCCTGAGCTTATGTTATCCGTGCGCGGAAGGATACAACAGCACTAGACGTTATTACTAGTACTTTTACTCTTTATGATACTAAAGTTATTGTATCGATAGATCCTGGATCGACACATTCGTATATATGCATGAAGTTAGTGAACAGTAAGACTTTGCCTTAGAGTCTACTGAATTTGTAATTAGAGTCACGAACCCCCTAGATAGGTGTGTTTTAGTCGACCAAGTATGCAAGAATTGTCCGTTGATGATTAGAGACAATTGCTTTTTGGCTGATCTGATGTTATTACCCTTTGATGAATTTGATATAATTCTGGGTATGGATTGGCTAACAATGCATGATGTTGTTGTGAACTGCAAACGTAAGATGATTGATTAAAGATGTCAGAATAATGAAATTATTCGAATTGAGTTAGATGATTTGAATGGTTTACCAGCAGTGATTTCATCGATGCTGGCTTAGAAACACGTAAGAAAGGATTGTGAAGCTTATTTTGCTTATGTGCTAGATACGAAAGTGGCTAAAAAGAAGATTGAATCAGTACCAGTTGTGTGTGAGTATCCGAATGTGTTTTCTGAAGAGTTACCGGGTTTACCATCGATTCGTGAGGGTGAGTTTAGCATTGAGTTAGTGTCATAGACTATGCCAATTTCGATAGCCCCATATAGAATGGCTCCAACCGAGTTAAAAGGATTAAAGTCTCAGTTGCAAGAGTTGATCGATAGAGGATTTGCAAGACCGAGTTTCTCACCTTAGGGTGCTCCTGTTTTGTTTGTGAAAAAGAAAGACGGTACGATGAGAATGTGTATCGATTATCATCAGTTGAATAAAGTGACTATCAAGAACAAATATCCTCTACCCTGAATTGACGATTTGTTTGATCAGTTGAAAGGAGCAATCGTATTTTTGAAGATAGATCTCAGATCGGGATATTACCAGTTGAGAGTAAAAGATTTAGACATTTCGAAAACTGCTTAAAGAACGAGGTATGGTCACTATGAGTTTTTGGTTATACCTTTTGGATTAACTAATGCACCTGCTATCTTTATGGACTTGATGAATCGTATATTCAGACTGTACCTAGATCAATTTGTTGTTGTGTTCATAAATGACATATTGATATATTCACATGATGAAACCGAACATGATGAACATTTGAGAATAGTGTTACAGACTTTGCGTGATAAACAGTTGTATGCGAAGTTCAGTAAATGTGAATTCTAGTTACATGAAGTTGGTTTTTTAGGTCACATTGTGTTAGTATCAGGTATCTGAGTTGATTCGAATAAGATTTCAGCTATTCTAGATTGGAAACCTCCGAGAAATGTTTCTGAAGTCTGTAGTTTTCTTGGACTTACTGGCTATTATAGGAGATTTGTAAAAGGCTTTTTTATGATTGCTACTATGTTGACGAAATTGCTTCAGAAAGATGTGAAATTTGATTGGTTTGAAAAGTGTCAGAAAAGCTTTGAGTAGTTGAAAGCCTTATTAACTGAAGCTTCGGTGTTAGTACAACCAGAATCGGGTAAAGAATTTGTGATATATAGTGATGCTTCGTTAATAAGTTTGGGTTGCGTTTTGATGCAAGAAGGAAAAGTTATAGCCTATGCTTCAAGACAGCTAAAGCCGCACGAAAAGAATTATCCGACTCACGATTTAAAATTGGTGGCTATTGTGTTTGCTTTGAAGATTTGGTGTCACTATCTGTACGGTGAAAAATGCCATGTTTCTTTCGATCATAAAAGTTTGAAATATCTGATGACTCAGAAAGATTTGAATCTATGACAGAGAAGATGGCTAGAACTACTAAAAGATTAGCTTGTAATTGATTATCATCCTAGAAAATCAAATGTCGTGTCTGATGCATTAAGTCAGAAATCTTTGTTTGCTCTGTGTGCAATGAATACTAAGTGACTCTATCTGATGATGGTTCGGTTGTAACCGAGTTGAAAGCAAGACCGTTATTTTTTTAACAAATTTGTGATGCTCAGAAAGTTGATAATGATTTGTTAGCAAAACAAGCTCAATGTGATTCGAATATTGATTCAGAGTTCAGAGTTAATACTGAGGGTTGTTTGAGGTTTAGAAACTGAATATATATTCCGAGAAATCTAGAGTTAATTCAGATGATTTTAAACGAAGCTCACAACAGTCATTTATCTGTTCATTCGGGACGCACAAAAATGTATAATGATTTGAAACAGTTTTATTGGTGGCATGGAATGAAATGTGATATTTCAGAGTTTGCTTCAAAATGTTTGATTTGTCAACAAGTTAAAGCCGAGCATCAAGTATCGTCGGGTTTGTTTCAACCAATCATGATTCCATAGTGGAAATGGGATAGAGTGACCATGGATTTTGTAACGGGTTTGCCCCTATCTTCGAGGAAGAATTATACAATATGGGTTGTTGTAGATCGATTGATGAAAGCAGCTCATTTTATTCCTATACGTATGGATTTCTCGTTTGGAAAGCTGGCTGAGCTGTACATTTCTGAGGTTGTTTGGTTACATGAGGTACCTATTTCTATTATTTCGGATAGAGATCCGAGTTCACTTCGAGGTTTTGGAAGAAATTGTAAGATGCACTGGGTACAAAACTACGTTTTAGTACTGCATTTCACCCACAGATGGATGGTCAATTTGGGCGAGTTATTCATATACTCGAGGATATGTTACGTTGTTTCATTCTTGAGTTTGATAATACGTGGGAAAAGTATTTGTCATTGATTGAATTTGTTTATAACAATAGCTTCCAGTCGAGTATTAAAATGGCACTATACGAGGCTCTATACAGTCATAAATGTTGAACTCCATTGTACTGGACCAAATTCAGTGAGAATAAGATTCATGGGTTTAATGTGATCTGAGAGACTGAAGAAAAAGTAAAAGTAATCCGTAAAAGTTTGAAAGCCGCGTCAGATCGTCAGAAATCGTATTTAGACTTGAAACGGAAAGACATTGAGTTCCAGGCCAGGGATAAAGTGTTTCCAAAAGTGTCGCCATGGAAAAAGATATTGTGGTTTGGTCGGAAAGGAAAGTTGAGTCCGAGATTTATTGGGTCGTATGAGATTATCGAGTGAATTGGGCTAGTAGCTTATCGGCTATCTTTACCGCCTGAATTAGAGAAAATACATAATGTGTTTCATGTATCGATGCTTCGACGATACCGGTCTGATCCATCACATGTCATTTCTCTGACAGAGGTTGAAATTCAGTCAGATATGTCGTACGGTGAGGAACCGATTCAAATTTTAGCTAGTGAGATCAAAAAGTTAAGAAATAAGAAAATTGCATTAGTGAAAGTCTTATGGCATCGACACGGGGTCAAAGAAGCTACGTGGGAACCCGAGAATGCTATGAGAAAATAATACCCGAACCTATTCACTGGTAAAATTTTTAGGGACGAAAATCCCTAAGGGGGAGAGTTGTAACGGCCCGGTTTAGATCCTAGTCAGAATAGTGGTTTTGGAACCATAAATCTGAGGTCATAAAATTATTTTAATATTATTTTTGGTGCTTACAACATGTTTATTGCTATGTGTGAAAGTTTCGTGAAATAATTTTAGCGTTTGAATGTGTAATTACTAAAAAGGGCTTAATCGCGTAAAGTGTAAAAGTTGCATACTTATTGTTTAAAGTGCCAAATAGCTATGAAGTTTAAAATTAAAGGTCCTTACATGTCAATTATACCATTTATTTAAATGGTGGACAATGATGGACATTAGTTGGTGAAATAAGTCATGGGCAAAATGGTCAATTGTGTATAATAGATAATAATAATAAAAAAAACAAAAATTTTTCCCATTCTTCATGCATAGCCGATTATTGAAGAGAAAAGAAGCATTTGAAGCCTTTAAAATTTCAGCACTTGCATGATCAAATTGAAGTATGAATTGAGTTCGGTTTTTGATAATTTTTACGTTTTTGTGATTGTTGCTTTGAGTACTATCTAGCCCATGTCTTAATTTTTGAATGTGTTCATTATTTTTTTAAATTCCATTGATGAGTGTTTGAGTGTTTGAATGTTAATGATGAAAAATGAGAGCTTGATGTTTAATGTACAAGTTTTGTTAAGTAAATTTTGGTAAAAATACCTATTAGGGATTAAATTGAGAAATATTAAAAATGTGTGGATAAAATGTGAAATAAATGAAAGTTTTGGGCTACTATGAAGCTATTTGAAATTCGGCTAGCATGAAATTAGAATGAAATTGTGTAATTTGTGTTTTGATGAAATAAGGACTAAATTGTAAGAAATGTTAAACTTTAGGGGCCAAAGTGCAAAATTCCCATTTATGTGTTCTTGAGTGAATTTGAATGAATAAGTGATTGGATAAGTTAATTTTTATTGTAATTAGATCAAGAACCAAAGAAAACGGAATTAGATCGAGGGAAATCGAAAATAGTTAAATAGCCGTTCGTTTCCGTTCATTCCATACTAGGTAAGTTCATATGCAAATAAATATCGTTACATTGAAATATTTATAATATATTGTCATTGAATTGCCATGAATGTCGAATGATCTAGTACGAGTAAGGATTGATAAAGTTACGACATCTGAAAGCCCTGTACGAACCTTAGGAATAGTATAGGATACATATGTCATGACATTAGGTTACCGAGTTGTGATTATATGTAACACCTTGTGTGGGATATCGGCATCGTTAATCGATTTCGTGTAAGACCCTGTGTGGGACAGTGGCATCGATAAATGATAAAATGTTAGACCATATCAAGGATATGGCATTGTACGAACTATAAGTGATTACCGAGTATCTTTCATGATTCCGAATGGTTCAGCAGGCAAAGTTAAGTCAAGAAATAAAGTGTAAATGAATTAATCGACATAGGTACGTGCGAAACTCATACAAGCATTGAAAGAGTAGTAATTGATGAATTCAATTATGCCATTGAAAATGTGTATTATGAGAAAGGTTTGTGAATTTGAATGTACATTATATGTGCTTACTCTTAACTTGTTAAATTGGTAGTATTGATATTGATGCATGAGATAATTTACTTGTATATGACTTACTAAGCTTTTAAAGCTTACTGTGTTTATCTTTCCACTGTTTTATAGATCATCGAAGCTAACTCGGATTCAGGGATCGTCTAGAAGTGTCATCACACTATCAATAGAATATTTTGGTACTTTTGAAGTTATGTATATATGGTATATGTCATGTATAGGCTAGTGTCATAATAATATATTTTAGCTTGTAAATAAAGTGTGCTTATGGCCATTTTGGTTAGCTTAAATTGTGGTTTGGCTCATGTTATGTGATGTACATATATAATGCCTTTGTGATGGCATATTTCGGTATGTGGTTTAGTTGTTGAATTGGGATGTCATGAGGCATGCTTTTAATGATGTTTGAATTGGTATGGAGTAAGTTTGAATTAGGTTGTTTGATAGCCTATTGAATGCTTTGAATTGTGCCATGTTAATGACTAGTGGTTGCGTGCTTGTGTGTATGAATTGAGGGTGGCAAGTTGGCTTGGAAGATAGCCTTAAGTTGTTTACACGGGTAAACACACGAGAGTGTTTTTAGTTCGTGTGTGACACACGGCCTGCCCCATAAGTGTGTGATCTGGCCGTGTAGGAGGCACGGCTCAGGGACATGGGTGTGTGCCCTGGCCGTGTGAAGTCTGCACATTAATTTTGGAATTTAATTCGGCATACGGGCTGAGGACACGGGCGTGTGCCTTGGCCGTGTGACCCTAATTTGGTTGCTGACGTCACAAATAGAATGCAAGCTAGTTTTGGCAAGACCAAGCACGGCCCGGACACGAGCGTGTGCAAAGCACACGAGCTAGACACACGGGTGTATGGTCCGGCTGTGTGATGCAAGTCAGTATGTATGCCCTGTGTCCACACGGCCTGAGACACGGACGTGTCTCTTAGCTGTGTGAGTGACACGGCCAGGGCACACGGGTGTGTGACCCCTGCAGTAATGAAAATTTTCCAATTTTTCGTGATAATTCCTGAGTTATCAATTTAGTCCCGAACCTCCACTAAGCACGTTTTAAGGTCTCTTAGAGCCTTGTAAAGGACATTGTGATTGAATGTTAAAAGTTTTAAATTGTATGCAAGTTTACGAATTGAAACGTGTTTAAATGTTATGATGTAAATTCGGTAATGCCTCAAACCCTGTTTCGATTTCGGTTGCGGGTAAGGGGTGTTACAATGAATTTCTTGTCAACTGACACATTCATGCTATATTTTTTAACAGAAAATACACAATTTTCCTTGGTCACGAATTTTTGCCCTACGAACAATACCCCACGTTCGAGATCTATGACCAATTGATGAGTAGGTAATATATCGGGGTACTTAGGGAACTTGGATGCATGCGTCGCATTGGGATCTACGATTGACATGTGGGCCTCAAGATCATTGCGTATGAAAATGTCTCGACTTGGGTTCCCAACTGAAGACGCGTAACATTTCCATCGTCATTCACAACTTCATTGTCGATATCATCGAGACTTTGTCTAGATCGAGATCACTATAATCTTCAACCTGGCGATTAGAAATTCCATTATTATCATATCTATCTTCACCATCATCATCGACTTCTAACAACATCGAATGTATTTGTAAACGGGTACCTGGGTTAAGGTTCTCAGATGCAGGTGAAGCATTAAGATCAATGTCAAAACTACGCACAGATGATCACTTATCAACAGGCACTCTCGGAACCTCCGCACACGGATCTTGAACTCCATATTTTTCACTTAATGGAGTGAAATCTTCAGCTGGCTCCATATCAGCTAACTCGGCAAACAATTGAATCGGATTAGTGTTAACACTCCCAATATGACAATAAAATGCAACCATTGTCTCCATGTCTTCATCGTCTACAAGTTTCATTTTGGTAAATTTGATGGGATTCGACGAAACTGAGAATTTGTAGAATAGTTTCGACATCCTTCTCCCACAACGCTAACAATTTTTTTTTGATCCTTTCTTTCATATAATCAACAAACACATTTCTATTAAATCTCATTGCTATTTGTTGTCGAGATTAAAAATACAACCAACTATTGTTCTTAAAATTATTTTATTGAAATAAACACATACAAAGAAATGATGATCCATATTCAATACTAAATCAGTAAGAAAAAAATTCCCAATAATTATTTGAAAAATAAGATTCTACTATAAAAAATAATAAAATAAAATTAATATTGTACTGACCTTACAAATTCTTCTTTATTTTCTCCTATTTTACTATTTTTTTCCCTTTCTTCTTATCAATTACTTGCTAAACCATTCAAGAAGGCTTGGCTTAATAGGGTCCGATACTATCTGATAGCGTCCTTCCACCTGGGTGCCGTCTGACAAGTCTTTTCCACCCCTCCAACCCGATTTAAACTCGTATTTTGGCAGGTAATATTGGTGTTGCCATATATGTTAGCACCATCAATAAAAATGATTTTTTAAACCCTGTTATGGCCTCATGATGGCCATAATTCTGGGGGAAAAAGGGTGGTGTCGTCAACTTGTGAGGCATCACCCATAATCACTATTGTAAACATACCATTTTGATAAATAATCTCATATGCATATCGTTAGAGTAATTAATTTTTTTGTATTATTAAGATAAAAAACCCGAAAAATAAGTGAAAAATAAGTATTTTGATAATAATAATTTCACACCAACCCTAATGAGAATTTTATATAAAAACTAAAAAATGAGCCTCCTTCTTTTCTCGTAATGATGTATCATATTTTTATGATGATACTAATAATTAGTGTATCAAACTCACCAAAAGGATTTCACAATTTAAATGATATGAGATTTTTTAATTTTAAACTTGTTAAAAATTTCCACATGAAATTGTTAAACTAAGCCTTATTGGATAATAGGTTTTAATATAACAAATTAAAGTGTTTTTGAATAAAAGTAAAGTTGAGCAATTACATAAAATCAAGTTGAAATGGCTTCAATTGAAATATGTTTAAATAATTTTCAAACAAGTTAGAATTGCTCCAGGACATGATATTCTACACGATATCGATACCCCTCTATTAATCAATGCCAAATTGACATTTTGGAATTTGTAACCTTTGCTAAGTATCGATCTAGTATCGATACTTTTCATTAAAGTATCGATAATTCTCTTGGGTATCGATATTCCTGTTTCAACGGTCACTAAAATCAGTATTAATTACAAAAAAATATTGATACCCTTTTAGTAGGTATCGATACTCATTGTTGCAGGTGAAGTTAATGACCTGGTATTTCATCCCCAACGGCTATATTCACTTCTATAACAACCATAATGGCTGGAAATCAATTAGCGGGTATAAATACCATCTTCCAAAGGTTTAGAAACAAGAAGAGCAATGTGCAATGCCTAAAGATAAATCAAAACAACTTAGAGTTTAATTCTTTCATACATTTTCTTGTAAACACTTGTGAGCTTTCATTGTATTCATTTAGCTCAAGTGTTCTTTGTTGTATTTATGCTTAATTGGCAGACATCTTGATCTTGTAAGGATTGTTTCTTTGTTTGCTTATTTGTTCTCTATGAGAGAGGGTTAATTCTTAAGGTTTGAGTAAAAACCTTAAAAGAGTTGTATAGTAAGATTTTGGCGTATAAATCTTAAGGGAAATTGTAAGGATAAACCTTGCCTTCAAGGTTGCCGAATTAGTAGATTTGGGAAAATCTTTAGTTGTGGTAAGCTAAGGTAGTGGAGTAGGCAATTAGGGCGAAACCACTATAAATCCTTGTGTTCTTTGTTGCACAATTTTTATTGCTTCCACCATAACATCTTAAAGGCTAATTCAACTTCCCTATTAGTGTTCTCGAGTTGATCCTTACGAGCTAATAGAAATCAACATAAAATTTTAAATATGATAGTAATTTGAACTAAAACATGACATTAACATAGGTAAGATAATCAAATTATGCTAAATTAAATAATAGTGGCTAAATCTATAAACTGAATTTAATACAATACAAAATCATAATTTCACTGATAATTTCTTTCTTTAGAAATTGTCGATATATCTTGGTATGCTTTCTTTTGGTTTGGTGGACGTGCCTATAAACATTGGTATTTTTTTTCCTTTTTTCCTCCATTTCCATTTTGAGTTTCGCCTATAACTTGCCACATTCTCCCTCCTCTTTACTTCCAATTATTTGGATGGGAGAGGGAAAAGCTTTGTTGTTCCTCATCACTGTTATCTTCTTATTGCACAAGTTAAGACATTTTTTGAGTGTAGGGCTTATGCAGCAACCAACCTCTTTTGATAGGGCTAGCTCTCCCTTCGATGGGGTTCGTTTTTCTTTTTTTGTTTCCCTTTTTTATATTGGGTTGGGGTTTGGTTGTTATTTCTAGTAAAGGGAAACAGGACTAGCCGGGAGAAATTGAGTGTTTGATTGGGAATTTTCACTCAATTGAGAGGAATCTTGTCTCCTCAAGTCATCATCGGCTCTACCTATGGGGTCGATTCCTTGCTCACTCATATTCTTGGTGATTAAGTGCCAACTTCCACCTATAATCTTTGCCATATAGGTTCCTCAAGACAAAGTTGTTTCCTTTTCAAGGTCGCGTTGCTTCTTCTCTGTGCAGTCTGCGTGAAATGCAAAAGAGGTTGCTTGCTTTGGCTTTGTTTCCAATAGGTGATGTTCTGGTTTATGCGGCCTTTGAACTAGTTCTTTAAGAGTGACTCTATGGGTTCTTTGATTAGGGTAGGTTTAAGGCCAGCCGACTCCCACCTCCCTACTTTTAAAACTTTCATTGTATCCTTAAAAAAGCTTCAATATTTTAAAATTTCTCAATGAACTTTTAAAAATGTTAATTAGGTTTTTCCAAAATTTTTATAAATTATCATTAAACCTCTATTTTTTTTAAAAAAATTTCCATTATTAAATCTCTCAAAATTTTTATAAAATTTAATAAGCCCCTTAAATGTTATCAGTTATTCCAATCATAATATGAACTGAAAGGCTAAGGCTTAGTTTAGTTTCAAGAAACATTAAAAATTGAAAAAAATTAAAATAAAGGATGTGTTTTACTGAAAATTTTAAAAACAGCTTCTAAAAAATGAAAATAAAAAATTTAAGAAATAAAAAAAATATTTTCATTGTTTTCACTAAAACTACCTCATTTTAAATTTGATGAATTGACAACAAACACAAAAATATTCATTTTTTTAACAATTTTAAAATGTCATATATTTTCAAATCCATATAAATTTAAAATTTATTTATTTTATTTCTCGCTATTTTGATAATAATTTTTATTATTTTTAAAATTTAAAATTTTAAAAATATTTAATGTAAATATATAAATAAAAAATTCCCAGGAGCCAAGAAATTTGGTAAGGATAAAGTTAGAATGTTGTCATGGTTATGAGTTGAAGTGGATGACTAAATTTAAAAATTAAAACTCATAATTGAAGTAATAATAAGAAATGAGTGAGTGAGTGAGTTTGTACCCAATTCCCAAAACACTGCAGCCCTTTTCACATCTCATTTCTTAACAATCCTCCTCCTACCCAATGGCTTTGCAATCTACATTACGGACAAAATGATGGCTTCCCAAAAAAGTATAATTTGAGTTAACGGGTCGGATTTATTCTTTTTTTTTTAAATTTAATGCAAATGTAATAAAAAATTTATCAAAATTTAACCCCAACAAATCAGATTTAGAGATTTAGATGGACAGTGTGATGCGTTTAACTTAATTTTTTGTATCACACTACAGCGTCACTATAATATTTAATCTTATTATCACTGTTGTTTTTACACTAATCATAAATAAAGCTTATCTAAACCCACAACCAATAAGAATAACAACGGAGGAGTACATGATAATATTTTGGTCATCTTGTCCTGCCGCTCTATATTTTCGCTATTAGTCCTGCCACAATCCGTTTTATAGAATAAAAAAAATTATATAATAAGATTAAAGCTCTCAATTCATTTACAAATCTAAAATGAAATTCAAGTGGTATTGGTAGAGCCCAAATTGTAGATGAAAATTAAAGTTTGTCCTCTCATTTCTCCAAGGATGTAACGTGTTGGATATGTGGCCAAACCTGAACTGCACAATCTCTTTCTTCTTCCTTTAAAATTGAGGTTGGTGATGCCATTCGGGATATCAATCAATTCAACTGTTTCTCATATATATAATTAATAATAATAATGTTTTGCCACCTTCCAAATTGCAATCAAAACACCTGGATTGTAAAGAATAATAATTCAAATTAATTAATAATAACATATAAAATATATACAATGCTAAAATAAAAAAATAGATTAAAATTATTTTTAATAATATTTTTATTAATCAAATACATTAATATATACAATTGATGGAGGTAATAAAACGTGTATAATAAAAAATAAAATGTATAAAAATACTAAAATAAAATTTTAGTTTAGTGAGAAATTAAATGTTCTTGTAACCTAATTGGTTTGGGTTCAAATCTTTGTATATTTTTATTGATTTATTTTTTTAAAAATGAACAAATTAAAATATTTTTAAATAGTATAACTTATTTTAATTATAGAAGTGGTTTCTATAATTTTCCTAATCAAGTTGGTGATTTGGTTGAGGGTAATATTAACTTAGTAAAACACTTAATAAATAATATATATAATTGATAGAACTAATAAAATGTACATAATAAAAATTAAAATGTAAAAAAAAAATATTAAAATAAAATTTGAGTTGAATGGTAAATTAATAATTTTTCTAATTTACTTTGCTTGAGTTCAAATTCTAATATATATTTTTATTAAAATTTTTAAATAAAAGAATTAAATTATCCTTAAATAATATAAAATTATTTTAATTATATAAGGTAAGACCAAGTTGATAGATAATATAGAATATATTTGAGTCGTAATTGCAGGACTCTAAAAGACTAACCCACTGACCAACTAACTTTTACGTTTTCCTTCTTTAGCTAAGCAAAAATGTGAGATCCACCATCCGCCACCAAACTAGTTTAGTATGCAAAAATATTTAAAAAGAAATTAGAAAATAATTTTTATTTGATTAACATCTGGAATTAAAATAAAAATGGAGTAAATTGAGCATAATGTGTGTTGCCCAAAATGATTCAAATTTAAATCAATGATAATCTAAAATTTTAAAACTGGAAATGATATAAAAATTTGAAATTACATCAAGATCCGCCCAAGTGTGAGACCTCTCACTATTACACCGTCATCTCAGTGGCGTAACCGTGGTTACAAAAGTCGTCGGGGACATAAAAGTAAATTTGTTTGGACAAATCGGCAATATCTGTTGGCGCTATTAGACATCTTACGAAAACACAGAAAAAAAAAAAAGAAAAGAAAAGAAGAAAAGACACGGTTCAAGTCCCGGAAGAAAGAAAGACAAGAGAACTGAAAATAAAAAAGAAGAAGAGCTTTTTCGTATTTGCGGCGTCGACTTTTTTGTTTCACTCACTTTTTTCTTGTTTCTTGTTTCAGATCCATACTCCCAAAAACTAATAAGCTAATTTCTTTCTTCTTTTTCTTCATTTTGGTTTTTGCTTGGAGTTATAATGGGTGAAAGCCAAGAGCAGAAGCCATCATCTCAGCCATCGAAAACGGTGGCGGTTTCACGGCCGACGATTACTCCCCCACCACGGCTTTGTACTGACGCCTTGTTCAACGGTGGGCTTGGCATGATGGGTTTTAGTCCAGGTCCCATGACGCTTGTTTCCAATTTATTTCCCGACTCCGACGAGTTAAAGTCCTTTTCTCAATTACTGGCCGGTGCCATGGCCTCGCCCGCTGCTGGGAAGATACCCAATTTTTCTCCTCTTACTACCACAGAAGGGCAGGGTGGTGTAACCGGTTCTGGCGGTGGAGGTGACGACACAGGGTTACGGTTTAGGCAGAATAAACCGGCCGGTTTGGTGATAGCGCAACCGCCGCCAATGTTTACGCTGGCGACTGGGTTGAGCCCGGCGAGCTTGTTGGAGTCTCCTGGGTTTAGCGTGTTTTCACCTATTGCCCAGGTAAATTTTCTAAGCTTAATTTGTTAAGAAATGAACAACTTTTTTTTTAAAAAAAATCATTAATTTACGATTTATTGTTGAAATTGATTGCTTTACCATTGTTTGGGACAATGAACAATTGTGTTAATTCCAATTAAGTGGGGAGTTAAAGGTTTTAGGATTTATTGTTTTTTTTTTATGCAATGTCGGATTTGGAATCTATTTTGCTTGCGTATTGAACTCGAAGCCTAGAAACCATGGCGGCATTCTTCTATAATGAACCAATTTCCTCAACCTACAGGGACCTTTCGGCATGACGCACCAGCAGGCACTAGCGCAGGTCACCGCGCAGGCTGCCCAAGCGCAATGTTCCTCAACAGCTGCTGCGTCTTTGGCACCGGTTTCAGCTTTTACTGCTGATATGACTACGAACCAGCAGATGCCGATATCTTTGCACAGCTCGACTGTTACTGTGAATGAGCCATCGGATGCATGCCAATCGGATCATAGATCCCAACCTGCTTCATTGATTGTCGATAAGCCTGCTGATGATGGGTATAACTGGCGAAAATACGGGCAGAAACAGGTAAAAGGGAGTGAGTTTCCGAGAAGTTATTATAAGTGCACTAGTCCAGGTTGTCCGGTGAAGAAGAAGGTTGAGAGATCAATAGATGGCCAAGTGACCGAAATCATCTACAAGGGGCAGCATAACCATCAACCTCCGCCGCCAAATAAGCGTGCCAAAGATACTGGAAGCTTAAATGGAAATCCGGGTAATCAGGGGAATTCCGAATCAGCTTCCCAACTTCAGAGTGGCAGCTCGAACATATTGATGTCCAAGAAGGACCAAGAATCTAGCCAAGCTACTGCTGAACATATTTCTGGCATGAGTGACAGTGAGGAAGCAGGTGAGAACGAAGTTGGTGTAGATGAAAAAGATGAAGACGAACCTGATCCCAAAAGACGGTGTGTAAAAAGTTATATATTCGTATTATGTGCTCTGTTGAACTAGCAATGGGATGCTCTATATTCAACGAAGTTTCTTTCTTTATATGCAGAAGTACAGAAATCAGGGTCTCAGAGCCAGCTTCTTCACATCGGACTGTTACGGAACCTAGAATTATTGTGCAGACAACAAGCGAAGTTGATCTCTTGGATGATGGCTATAGGTGGCGCAAGTACGGACAGAAAGTTGTCAAAGGCAATCCTTATCCAAGGTAATACCTCTATGTTGAATGCTTTTGCTA
Source organism: Gossypium hirsutum (assembly GCF_007990345.1). Taxonomy (NCBI): domain Eukaryota; kingdom Viridiplantae; phylum Streptophyta; class Magnoliopsida; order Malvales; family Malvaceae; genus Gossypium; species Gossypium hirsutum. The sequence continues at coordinate 32,929,970 of NC_053436.1, forward strand.
TTAATGTCTATATATAAAATATCTTGAGCATTGCTGATGCACTTTTGGGTTCTGCAGAAGCTACTATAAATGTACAACCCTGGGATGCAATGTCCGTAAGCATGTTGAGAGAGCTGCGACAGATCCCAAAGCTGTTATAACAACTTACGAGGGAAAACATAATCACAACATACCAGCTGCCAAAACAAGCAGCCACAACACGTCAACAGTAATGCATCACAAGCAAGAATGCAGAATGCAGTGAATGAGAGGCATACTGTAAATAACAGAGCAGATTTTGGGAAACAATAATCGACAACCCGCAGCATGTTTACTGTTAAAAGAAGGGCAGAGAACATAACGCAACTACAGAAGGTAAAATCTGTTGCATTTTCTGAAGTTTCTATTCACACTCATGGCTGATGCTTTTAATGGAGGCCATGCACTAACTGATATGATATATGAAAGAAAAATAGAATCGTAAGAAAGAAGTCGATTTGGAATGAAATCAGTATCGGGATTGAATTCGGGGGCAATGCCTTTGTTTTTAGCTAGTTTAGTGGTCATATTGTGTATCAAATTTGCTGTCCCATGCATTCTTTTGTACATGGAAATACCCGATCAATGTTTGCTTGACATGATTGTTGGCTTATACCAATAATTTTTAGGTTTCAGATTTTAACACAATAGAGGGACTAATATCATAATTAAACAAAATAGATTACATTGAAAACAAAATTGGGAAAATCTCATAAGGATTCCCCATTGAATGAACAATCCTTGGATTCTACGGTAGTTGTGAGGATATAGAAATTACAGTGGCAGCCAAATCAGAATAAAAGAATGCAAAGAATAAAGATGTCTGTATATACGTTTTAGATGATGGTTAGAATTTACCAACAAATTTCATTTTTCCCCCTTGAATACAAAAAAAAAAAAAAAAGAAAATTTTTACATATTCTTTTATGAAAACAAAAAATTCTCTTTCATTTTCACAAAAAAGTAAATAAATAAAATTAAAAAAAATGCCTGCCTTATTGGATTTATAAGAAAGCAAGAAATCTGCCTGGTGTATGTCAAATTAAATCATCTTTGGAGGTTACAATGGTGGGAATTTGGCCGTGATTTACAAAATCAATCTTATTCAAGCGTAAACAGCACAATGCTTGCTCTGGTAGCTCCTCTGGTTTTTGTGCCTGCCATGAACCGTTACCAACAGGCAACCCAGTCAAGTTTTTGTATTTAAGTTAATAATCGATCAACTTAACCTGTTTTAACCGACCGGCTAACTTGATTTTAACTGAAAATTGCAAGAATTTACCTGAATGGTTAAACCCAGATTAATTATCCCATTCTCCATGCGGTCTATAAATGATTCAAGTCCTTTCCTAGATATGTAGCTAAAGCGGTGTATATCTATATCGATCTCAAAATAATTCTCGCCCTGGATCATATTAAAACAAGAATTCGGGGTGAGTGTTGAATATGGATATATTTATTTTAAAAAATAAGTTGTAACTTCAATTACCTGAAAGAAAGAGTGTTGAGGGCGCGAAAGCACTGGCTTATGGTTATAAGCTTGAATAAGTTTCTTTTCCGTAGCACCAATTTGCAGGTCTTCAGGGTTAACCAAGCCTGCCATAATTTTTAGTCTCTCTCTGAAAGGCACGCTGGACTCCTTGGCAAACCCTCTAACCTTTTCCATTTCATCGTCCACAAATTTCTGTAGCAAAAGTAAAAAAAAATATAAAAATTATGATAATGATTTTCATGGGAAGATTAATTAAAGGGTTAATTCTAATTTTAAATTCATCCCTGAACTTCAAAATATTCCATTGAATTATGGAGCTTGAGGATTCAATTAAAATGTTTTGAATTTGGGGCCGATTAAGAATTCAACTCGTAATTTTGGTAGAATTTATCCAAAGAAAAAAAAGGACACAAACATTGATTGTAAGGTTGTATAATTGGTGAGGGAGTGAATGAATACCTTGATGGTTTCCTGGAATTGAGGGGATATATCTTTATCAAAAGTATCCGAGACCTTAAAACACAAGACAAGGCTCAAACCTTCCCCATTGGCATCACCGATAAACACATTGGCAGGATAAGTTGGCACCTGCAACAACAAACCGCCAAATCAAGAGACATTGTTAAATTGTGTAAGATAATGCCCCCACCCTCCCCGCCAAAAAAAAAAAAAACATGCGATTCAAAGAGACAAAAACAAGAACCTGTATGTTAACAATCAAAAGAGCAGGCACTTTATCATGTGGTTTTACTTTTGGTAATTGAACTTGCTCAGCAATGTGGTTCATTTTAGTTGCGCAGATAAATAAATCAACCCCTATTGGTACATATGGGCTACAATCTGGTGCTGGGGACTTCTGTTTATCTCTGCAAAATCGTATCAAGTTTCAACATTCTGATGAGATAATGTATGAGAAAGCATTGCATTGACATTTGTGGTGGATAAACTAAAATGGCTTGCCTAAAGAAATTCAGTCCGCGAAGCTTGAAAACTGAAGGTGAAATCTCTGACCACGTTCCTGGTGTCGCCTTCTCTCCTGAACAAGGGATTTGAACTCCAGCTCGGGGACGGTAAACGTACCGCTCGGCTCCACCTGTTGGGTTTCATTGTTCAGGCCTTCAAAGTTTGTAACATTCATAAAATGTTTCATATCTACATAACATGATGCAGTTCCATCTGGGATGAGAAAGGAGTGAAATTACCTCCGTATACGCTATGGCAATCCTCGTCCGACTCGGACTCCATAATACTAACCGAATCGAACCATACTTCATCTTGGCATTTCCCTGCAACATAATATCATTGCTACTATTAAAATAACATATGTGCCAATGGGATGATGGGATAGGAGAGTACCATTGGAAGAAAGTTGACTGTGGTTATATTGTAGCTGTGTTACATGAAATGTTTTGTTAGACATCTCGGACCCGTTCTCGTAGTCTACGTGAACGTATTCACTAACGGTGATATCGGTCATGCTGGCATCGCTCATATTCCTACGTACTTCAGGTATGGGAGGGGGAATCTTTCCCGATATCTTTCCGTGACGCTTCCCGAAACTGAAGTGTCGTTTATGTGGTCTAGGTATTGCCATTTGACCGTATACCGAGGCGCAACCACCCATATTGCCGGGGATCTCTTTATCAAGGCTGCTACCGGTGCAAGAAGGACCAGGCTTAAAGCTGAAATGCTCCGAGGATCAGGCTTCATCAAACTGAAATCAAAACATACGTCTGATACATCCATACATGACAAAAATGTTAAAAAAAAAGAGAGGATAAAAGGTAAGAACCTGAGGAGAGAAAGGTTAAAATCCCGGCATGGACGAAGAACATAACAGTTTCTTCTTCACTTCGGAACTTTAAAACCCCTTCTCTCTCTGTGTGTGTCTCTGTTCCTCTCTCTGTCTCTCTTTCTCCCTGCTTATGTCTCTGTCTTTGGTCTCTGTGTTTTTTTTTTGGGGGGGGGGTAAATTGGGACCAGAGATAAGAAAAAAAAAAAACTCAAGAAATACTCGAGAAACAGAGAGTGGAAAGGAAGACAAATGGAGGAGATAAAATTGAAAGGATCTGAGACAGACCCTCCGTTATAAGCGGGTCCTTAATTTGCAAATGTCCCCTTTTTAAATCCCCCCCTCTTGTCCTGTTTCTGTTTTCTGCTTCTTTCATTCAATTACTGTCTGATTTCTTCTTTTACTATTTTTATTTTTAATTTTTTGTTTTCTCTCCCGAGATTTCGCGGGCTTTACCGCTTTTGTCTTAATCCTACGTGGCATTATCAATTATTATCCTAAAGAAAAGGAGCTAGTAATTATAATGATTTTTGGGTTAATTTTGTCAAACATCACAAATCATCACACATACTTTAAATCAGTCCCTAAACTTCAAATAGCTATAATTCAATTTTCAAAGCATCAATTTTGTATCAATTAGGTTCTTTTGCCAATCTAACCATCGATTTAAGCATTAAAATGTCAATTTAAGTCTAACGTAGAGTGTATTAAAATGTCAATTACCTACCACATGAATAACTTATATTTGACATCTTGAAAAAGCAAAATGTTAATAAAATTTGTGATGGTTTTTTTCTTTTCTTTTTTTAAATATGTCGGATTCAAATTATCCATTAAGTAAGTACATGCATGATTATAATTTAATCTACAAGTTTTAAATATGCTCCACATTCGCAAGGGCAAAAGGAAAGGGGTGGGCAAAAGGAAAGGGGTAGACAATGGCCATGGCCCCAAAAATAAAAAAAATTATCTATATAACCTTTCAATTTTTAGGAAATAAAAAATTAGTATAATGATCAAATTGCATGTTGCCTCCCTAAATTTTTTATTTATTTCTGCACAAAAAAAATTTTCTGACTTCGTCCCTCGACATTAGATTTGAGCTAAGATTAAACTAGACCTAATCATGGGTTGGGCCAGTGCAAAATTTTAGGCCTATTTTTTAAGCCCGACCTGAAAATGGGTCTAAAATTCTGTCCAAGCACGATCCAGATTAAAAATACTAAACTTGAGCTCGATTGAGCCTGCCTGTATTAAATATTTTTTATACAAAAACAAATTTAAAAATATAATACATCAAATACACAAAAAAACATTAAAATAAATGTTTCTCAACAATTTGAAAATACATTAAAAAATGTCATTATACTTAAATAACACTAAGATAGTTGCAACTTAACAAGCAATTTGTAACACCTTTATCGACCCAATTGCTGAATTTGGGTATGGAGTTCACAACTTAACCGGATTTCCTGGCCACATATTTTTTAGACTTAATAGTCTTAAAGGAGGAGTTAAAAAACTTATTACAATCGAACCCTTAAATTTAATAAAGTCGCTAACTCCGGAAATGTTGGACTCTAAGGCAGCTATTTAATTACAATGTATTTGATTTTGAGGCTAAGCCTCTAAAGGTACCTCTTTCCTATGTGCATGACACCCTTGACGGTGATCATTGATCTAACACAGCCTGGTTTAGCCCCTATTTGATTCCTTATCCCGCGAGTTTTGCAATAACAAGTCAAAACCCTTGTAAGTTCAAATGAACTTAGTAAGTTTCTTTACTGCATTAAACGAAAATAGACCCCATCTTGCACGGGTTCAAGTAAAAAAGAACTAAACACACACTACTCCTTGTCTCGTTTAGACGATCCATTTTCATCTAGAGTGTCAAACTCTTGCTCGCTTCCGCCTTTCTTCAATAGCAGAATGATCGCTAAGTGATCATTACTTGGTCTGCTTATGACCATTCAACTAATTCTAGTGAAACTTCACTTGACCTCACCCATCTCACCCGTTGTCCACCTTAAATCTGGCATATAAGCTGACATTCTACTCATAAGAATTACTAGAAAAGGGTTACGTCGTATTGACAATCTTAACCTTGTTTCATTTTTTCTACTTCCACCTCACTTTCGAGTTGCAATATTGTTTGGATTACTCCTTTGTAATCCGCCCTGTTTATAAATCCCAACTTTTGACTATGAGAAAGATCCATCCACATTGGACCATTTGATCTCTGGCATCCCACACACTGTCACCTAATCAACCATTCAAGCTTTCTATCTCTCTTATAGGCTGATTATATATAGATCTGATTCTATGGCGAATAAACTAGAAATGAATTCCCCTTAAGAAGATATAATTTTGATAGACATATCTGACGCTTGGTTACTCCTTTTTGGTACTTCTCTTTCTCTCATACAATATTTCGTTGGACACCATCTGGCGACCATTAGTGGTAGATCCCTAACTACAATCCTCGGATAAACCTCTTTTCATTGATCTATTCATTTGACACTATTTGTTCTTCATTTTTGATGAGTGATTCTCGTCGGGTTCCCACCCTATGTCCTACCAACTTCTATTATTATTGTTTTGGTGGACTATTTCCCTTTTCTATTTCTTAGCCTTGTTTGGCGAATTCATCATTAACCCGTTGGCTATCTATCTCCTGCCAACACTTACACTTTTATTTCAATTCCTCTTTTCCTTCGTCCGCATGATTTCCTCCAATTATCATCCTAGCAAATTATCCTGTTTTTAACATCCGGTAGACTACCTGTGTTTATTGTCCTAGCGGACAACCATACTTTACAATAGCTAAGCTGCGATCCTTCACAACCTAACCCCATGTTTAACGTCATAGCGGGCTTTTCCGTATTTATTGTCCCGACATACTCTATTAGTTGTCATAGTCGAGCTATGGTCTTACATTTTATAATCCTCGTGATTATTGTCTTGATGGATTCTATTAGTTGTCATAGTCGAGCTATGGTCTTACACATTATAATCTTTATGCTTATTGTCCCTGCGGACTTTATTGGTTGCCATAGTCGAGCTATGGTCTTACACCTTTTAATCCTCGTGTTTATTATCCCAACGGACTTTATTGGTTGTCATAGCTGAGCTATGATCTTATGTCACGGGGCTAGACCTTTAGTCTTGAAATCCATGCGAGTTTAGGCGATTTTATCGTTTCAAACACACCTAAGTCAGCCTAACTCCCACAAAGTGAGGATTCTTGTAGAATTCATCCAAGGCACAAATTTATATAGCGGGAGCAACTCAAGCCAAAAGAATGCTTGAAAGAACAAAATAGCCATAGAAAACAATACACGAGAGGGTCTTAGGTTTGCACTCAAAACATTGTCTGGCGGAATCTTAATGAAATTCCAATTTCTCTATTAATCCCCCAATTTTTCATTTCACCATTCCTAACATTGATGCCTGAACACTGTAGTGTCCCCTTCATAAGGCTCGGAGATTTGCACATTATAGTTTGCACTTAACAACCCTGTATGGTGGTATCTAACTGAAATTTCCCATTCTCAAATCCTAGCTTCATCTACCCCGTCAATACTTTCTTTTCGTACTCCACAATTTATAAACACGCAAACACAAACATATGAGCACGAAAGCATAATAACATGGAGTACGCCAAACTTAGCTATGTGTTACTACAACCATTTTATGCATATCGTGTAACACCCTTGCCCATATTCAATTCTGGAATAGGGTACGAGGCATTACCGGGCCTAAACTTACATAATCATACAAAATTGAGACATGAATTTTCATCCAAATTAAAACCATTCATTAACATGTATATCGTCCCTTATATGGGCCTACGAGGCCCAAAACATACTTTAGGAGTGGTTCGGGACTAAAACGAGAAATTTGAGGATATTTGGAAGACTTAGAGAAAGTTTTCTTGTTTTGGAGAGTCACACGCCCGTGTGGAAAGGTCATGTGGTCACACACGCCCGTGCGGCCTGGGACACGCCCGTGTCCTCAGCCTGTGTAACTCTCTTGAGCAATTTAGATATGCCAAATACCTTTAACCATATCTTGAGCAACCTTAGCACATGCATGCATATATGAATAGGATTTACATCCCTATAGTCAATATGAGCCATATCTCATGGCCATATACAAAATGAATCATCAAATCATTAAAACCTAACACACTTGGCTAAACTAATATGACATATAACAAAACGACCAAGTCTCTATATATGCCATACTCAAAATGTTGAAACTAACTATACCCAAAAGATCCAATTGATAGTATGAACGTGCCTCCGACGTCCCTTGATCCCCGAGCTAGCTTGGCGATACTATAAGAAAATGGAAAAGAGAGGGAGTAAGTATAAAGCTTAGTAAGCTTGTATGTAATTAATAAACAATAAGAGTATGCACTTTCATATATATACACAACATATCTTAAAGTATTTCATTCTCAATAATCATTATAACCATGTCCTATCTCATTCGATTTACATAATGTAAAATAGAACTTAAGATCATAATTCTTTCATTCTCATCTTACTGAAGTCTTGTTATTTCATAATCTCAATAACTACGAGCTTGGCGTACATACCTATACCCTTTCAACATGATCATATCTCGCCATTTCTTTAACAAATCCTTGGACTACCTGTTGAACCACTCGGAAAACTAATGATACTCGGGATTATCACACACAATAAGATGCTAATGCCATGTCCTAGACGTAGCCTTACATGGGATCTCACATTGATGCCATATCTCAGATTTGGTCTTATACAAAATCTCATTTCGATGTCATGTCCTAGACGTGGTTTTACATGAAATCTCATATCAACGCCATATCCCAGATATGGTCTTACATGATAACACATACCGATGCCGATGCCATATTCCTGATATGGTCTTATACGAGATCTCATCAACCTAAATGTCATGATATTTGTACCGTAAGTATTCCTAAGGTTCAACCAGCTTTCATCACCTTAATTCTTTGTCGAACAATATCAATAATATTCACAAAGACAATTATACAATTTATGCAACATTAAATGCTAAATACATAATAAAATATTGTATCAATTACATACAAACTCACCTGGTACAAAAATATGGTTAATTAATTCGATTTAGTCCAAGATCTTGCTCTTTCCCCAGTCTAGACCCGGGCTCCGTTTTTCTTGATCTATAATAGCAAATTTCACTTATTTAATTACCACATTATTCAAAACAGCCCATAAATCATATTTTGGCAAAATTATAGTTTTTCCCCTAAACTTTTACATAATTACAATTAGCCCTTAGGCTCGTAAAATGAAATTTATGCAATTTTCTTCATTTACAAGCCTAGACAAACCTTATATAAACCTATAAAAACTCATACATTTCATAATTTCATACATTTAACTTATAAATTTCACATTTCTCCATCTAGCCCACTATTTGATAATTTCATCAAAAGTCCCTTAACAAAAGTTGTTTATTACTCAACAAGGTTTCATTTTTCTTTCATTAAACTTCAAAAATAACCATCATGCTATCATGGCAAATTCCTAGCTTTTCAATCATATTACAAATTAGTCCCCTATTTAGCTAGCTCAAGCTTCAAGGGTTCCAAAAATATAAAAATCCACAAAAACTAACACCAAAATGACTTACATGTAGAGGGTTTATTGTGCTAAAAATTTCAAGCTTCCATGGAGGTTTTTCTCCTTAGATTTTTGGTGGAAAAAGATGGAGAAGAAAGATGACTATTTGTTTTTATTTTATTCATTTAGCTTTTGTCATCAAAATACCAACCCTACCAACTTTGACTTTTTGACTTTTCTTCTCCATGTACATCCATTCACACATATAATGACCTATTAACTCATTAAAGACCACAAATTTTAAGTTCTATATCTATTTAACACATTTAGCTAATAGAACACAACTTTAGCATTTTACGCGATTTAGTCCTTTTTCACCTATTAAACATTCAAACGTTAAAATTTCTTAAACAAATTTTTACACAGTCATATTATCATGTTGTAGACCTTAAAATAGTACTAAAATAAATTTTATAACCTCAGATTTGTGGTCCTGAAACTACTGTTCTGACTAGGCCCAAAATCAGGATGTTACATATTGACACGCTTATGGATTCTCAATTACCTACTCAACTATGTGCATATTTAGCACTCTCCAATGACAAAGATCATACATCATCCTAGAAATGGAGTACAGAAACTCACCTGAGCTTAGCTTTTCCAAAGTTAAAGCTTCCATTCTCTTGACAGCTAAGTAGTATAACCAAATTTACGAGTTAAACTTATTATTTTCAAAAACATGCAAAACCACTCAGGGGTTCTTGGAAAATCTTAACTTTTTTTTCTTAAATTTATGAGTACCGAAGGACTTAGAGCCTTACCAATTCACCAGTTTTTCTACATTTTTGACTTAAACCTCCTGATCATCACCTCATCCAGAGCTTCTATAGCTATCTCTTCTTCAGAACAACCAAGGAAGAAGATGAAAAAGAGAATAAATCATAATTGAGACGAATCCTCCTTTTGGAAGTCACTTCTCAGCTATTTATGGCTTCCCTTACATGATCTTCAACTGTATAAAATCCATTCATTGACAAATCATTGTGTCTTCCACTAAGGAGCCAATTAGTTCTAATCCAATCGAACTAGAATTGGTTCTCAACAATGTCCAAATCAGTTACTAACTTTTTTCTGATTTTCTAGTAGAGGTCACCAACTTATGGTTTCTTTCAATTTAACCTTCAATTGTTCCTAATTTCTGAATTTAAAGGAAACAATGTGTGACACAAATGCCTCTAAAATAATAGCAAAATTAATAATAAATTAAGATTTATATAATATCCAAACAAAACAACAAAATAGTAGCAATATAATAGCGAAATGACAACAAAATATTAGCAAAAAAGAAGTTTAGGTTGATTCAGGCCTAGCTCGGGCCAAAAAATCCTATATAAGGCCTAACTTGTTAGAAATTGGGTCTTACTTTTTGTCCAAGCCCATTTTTCGGGTCTATATTTTTGCCCAAATTCTTCCATTTTTTAGCCAGACCTTCAAACCTAAATAGGTGACCCGACCCATAATTAGGTTTAAGTTAAAAACCCAACTAATATCTAAACTAACCAAATGATCAAATTAATATGATGTCAATATTTTAAAGACTCAATTAAAATATTTTAAAATTTATTAACCAAACTAGCCATACCTCTGGTGGATATAACGCAAGATTGTAAACCTTACATTAAAAACTAAAATATAAAATCATAATAAAATAAAATAAAATAAAATAAAATAAAATAAAATAAAATAAAAATATAGTTAATTTATAATCCAATACAAAACAATCCATAAATAAATAAATTAAAAATTATTTCAGAGTTAAATAAAATATAATATAAACTAAAGAGAGAGAGCACCATTTAGAATTCAACTTTTTAAATTTAATATATGCATTCTCCGATTATTGAACCGAATGAACTAGTTAATTTAATCGAATAAATTCTTATTTAAGAAAGAGCAATAATTTTAAAATTAATGTCACTAACATTATCTATAAACCAAATGTTCTTATCAGCATACAAGCAAAAGACATTAAATATTAGCTATAAATATTTGGGCAAGCTATCATTTTTAACTAAATAATGGTTTTATACATAAATACTTTTTCTTAATCTAATTTTTTGAACAATTCTTTAGATCAATTTATTATTAAAAATATAAATTAAAAATATATTTTATAATTGAATTTAAATAAAAATAATGTTAAATAATAATTCAAATCAAGATGATTCATCTTTTATAAATATTTCTTCAAGCTTCGAGCTTTTGGGTACATAAATTTGCTATTATTTTTAGCACAATATGGTAATCCTAGTCTCTTTTAAGTAATCATAGACATGGTTCTAGTTATAGTGGCCTAACTACCTAAGGAACTTAACCAAAACAAGGAAAATGATATATTTATTCATCATTGATGAGGTTTAGGTTTAATGAAAACGTTAGAAGTTTGGAAATTTTGAGATTTTATAGTTGAGTTTAATTAGTGTAAACTACATTGAATTAATTATTTAGTTAAGTGTTTGTAATGATTGATTTTGATGATGATTGATAGATATATTTCCTTTAAAAAGTAAAATTTTCACAATAAAAGTTCGAATAGTGGCAAGTATTTCATTTAATTGTTAATCTCCAAAAATTGGTGTAATTTTTTATTTATACTATTTTCATGATTAGTAAAATGACTTTTATTTCATTTGTTTTGTGATAGGGCACAATAATGTGTTAATGATTTTGTGAATCATGTTATTTTTTTTCATACAACTTCAATATAGATTATACATGGAATTTAAATTCAAAATTATTATCTATCAACAGAATCATTACATGATTTTAGCCAAAAAAACACACCATCAATTCATAATTTATGGAATTTTAAAGTGATATTTAGGTGAGGGTTAAATTTAAATTTGATTGTTGTTTTAATATGTATCGATTGGGTCAAAGTGGAGGATTGGCTTTGTTGTTGAATGATTCTTCTAGTATCCGTATTGTTAGGTATTCACAAAACTTGATAGAAGTTGGTGTTGGAAGTATGAATGGTGCTAGTTGGAGGTTATCGTGTTTCTATGGGTATTCGAAACATACACATAGGAGAGATTCTTGGCATTTGTTAAGAGAATTAGTTGGATCGAACAATGAATCATGGCTTGTCATGGGAGATTTTAATGATATTGAGAGCAATTCAGAGAAGGAAGGAGGTGATGTTTATCATTATTTAATTGAAAGTTTTAAAAGAGCACTAGCAAATTGCGATTTAAAAGATGCTGCATGGTATAAGCAGATTTTCACCTGGGAGAGAGAATGTGGTGCAAAACATTGGGTCTATGAGAAGTAAGATAGAGCAATGGCTAATTCTAGTTGATTTGATGCTTTTCGAATGTTGAGGTAAGAGTAGTGACAACCTCTACGTCTGATCATTTGATAGTGTTGTTAGACACGGAGGTGGCATTCAAAAAAAGGAGAAAGCATCATTTCAAATTTGAGAATAAGTGGTTGTTGGAACTGAGAATTGCGGATGCTGTTAAGAATATTTGGTGCATGACAAGGTTAAGGGATATAATGGTGGAGAAAACCAATTGTTGCTTGAATTTAGAAGCTTGGGGTAATAGTTTTGACTAAGATGTTAGGACTAAGAAAAAAGAGATTTGCCAAAAGCTTGACATGTTGCAAACTAAGGGTCTTAATCTAGAGGCAGAAAGCGAGGAATTGTGGAGGATAAGGAGTAAGCTTAATGTGATTCTTGAACAACAAGAAATTAAATAAAGGTAAAAAGCGAAAGTTTTTTTGGCTTTGAGTAGGTGGTTCTAATTCAAAATACTTCCATGCTTTTGCTAATGAACGAAAGAAGAACAATATAATTGAAGCTCTAAAGGATGATAGAGGTGTTCTAGTAAATGAGAAGGTTGACTTGCATCAGGTTATTCACCAATACTTTGAATCTTTATTTAGTGCAGATGAAGATAATTTTAAACTGATTATTCGATTGGTTGATTGTAAAGTCATTGATAGAGATAATGAGGATTTATTGACTCCTTTTCAAGCTCATGGATTTCGGAATGCGATTTTAAATTGCATCTTGATAAGTCTCTGAGTTTGGATGGTTTGAATCTTGCTTTCTTCCAAAATTATTAGGGGCTTATTGGAAACAACATTGTGGTAGCTTGTTTAAGTTGGCTTTAGACAAGTGCATTTTTAGAATCATTTAAACACTCTCATTGTGTTTATTCCTAAGGTTAATAATTCGAACACTTTGAAAAATCTTCATCTAATTTATTTATGTAATGTTATTTATAAGATTGTTTCTAAGGTCTTGGCAAACAAAATTTAATAAATTGTCACATATTATTTCAAATTATCAGTCTGCACTTGTTCCTAGTCGATCAATAACAGATAATGTTCTAGTTGCTTTTAAGATCTTGCATCATATGAATAGATCATCAGTTAGATCAAGGGGTGAGGTGACACCCAAAATTGACATTAGTAAGGATTATAATAGGATTACTGTAACACCCCTTACCTGATTTGATCGTCAAGTCTGAGTTATGGGATGCTATAGCCATTACCGGAGTAACTTTCGATGAAAACATGTAACAGCCACGATTTTGGGCTTGTTGGAACAGTGGTTTCGGGACCACAAATTTGACGTAAAAAAATTGTTTTTATTATATTTTTATGGTATAAATTTCACAAAATGATTTCATGAAAATTTCGTTTGAAACTTTCGATGTTTGAGCACTCAATTTAGTCAAAAGGACTAAATTGTAAAAGTGTAAAACTTGAGTTCTAGAAGCTAGAGGTGTCCAATTGTTATGAAATTTTAAATTAGAGGTCCTTAAATGGTAATTAGATCATTGGTTAATTTTTTAGATAAAAATGGACATGAAATGGGTGAAATAGAATATTTTTAAGTTAGGGGCATTTTGGTAATTTGGTAATTAAAATAATAAAAAAGGGAAAATAAAAGCCAAATTTATGCTCATCTTCAACCCTTGGCTGAAATTTGCATAGAATCCATGGCTAGAGTTTTGTTCAAGCTTTCCAAGCTCAATAGTAAGTCCGTTCTTGCCCCATTTTTAATGATTTTTACGTTTTTGAAATCCTCGTAACAAGATCTATCTATTTCTACCATTTATTTGAGCTAGGGTTGATGTTTAAAAATTTACCCATGTGTGACATGCATGTGGTTTGATGTTTCATGGTAGATTATGAAAGTTTGATGTGTAAGAACGAGTTTTACTAAGTGATTTTCGGTGAAAACGTCTAAAAGGACCTATTTGTAAAAAATTATAAAATGTGTAGTAAAAGTGTGTTTTAATGAAAAGTGTGGTCTTCTATAAGTATAAAATAGGTTCGGCTATGTATGGGTAGTAAAGAAATATAACACATTTCATTTTATGAGCCTAGGGGCAAAAGTGTAAATATGTAAAACTTTAGGGGCAAAAATGTAATTTTCTATAATGTGATTTTTGTGTCACGTTGAATAATGTGACTAATAAATAGGCTAAATGTGATGTTATAGATCGAAGAAAATGAGATTCGAGCCTAGAACGAGGAAAAACGTGAAATTTACGGTTAGGTCCTTTTTTGCTATTTCGGTATTGAGGTAAGTTTATGCGTAAATAATGCAACCTTATGTTATGTATTTAATATTTTGATATTGTATGAATTGTATACATTTGTTTTTATGAAATTGATTAATGATGATTTTGACGAAGTTTCGAGCAATGAGAAATCCCGGTTTAACCTCAAGAGTAGAATACAAACGTCATGATATTAGGTCTAGCGAGATTTCGTATAAGACCATATCTGGGATATGACATCGGTATGTGATTTCATATATGACCATGTCAGGGACATGGCGTCAATATGATATTTCATGTAAGATCATATCCGGGATATGGCATTGATGCGGTATTATGAGTATGAGAATGAATTTACTACGAGTAAACATGCATGTACATAAGCCTATAATTGTAAATTCATGATTATGGTGGAAATAATTGTTTATTACCCATTGTGATTGATAGTGCACATACTTGTGATGTTGGATATATGATGAATATAAATGATGATTACGTGTTAAGCTGCTGGGCCGAATTGAGATGTGATATAATATGTTTATATGCTTGAATTGTATTTGAACGGGTATGTTAAGAATGATAAAGTATGTGGCTATATTACGAGTGGTACAGGTATGTACACAGAACTCATATGAAGTGATTTCGGTATATGATGAAATCTCGGTAAGAATGTACATGAATAAGTTATGCTTGCGAGAATTTGATAACCATGTGAACAATGACTTGTATTTATGATTAATGGATGCATGATAAGATTTGAGAATGAACATGTGATAGGCTTATAAGCCTGATTGAATTGTGATATAGTGAGATGTATATACTTAAACTGTGATTCATTGGATATGAGAAAAAGGAAAGACAAGTGTAATTGTTGATTAAAGTCGTTATGAAAACTTTGAGAGATATGAGCTATAGATAAGTGAAAGTTTGTTAGTCTATATGTAAGATTATGATTATTCGTAGATGAAGTGCATGTTGTTAAGAGAGTTGGAGTAACTTGTTAAATAATGCGATATGTTATAATGGGGAAATTATGGTTGTTAGATTAGCCAATACATACAACTAATGCTTGTAAGTTAAAAGAATAAGCATTATGAATGAGAAAGTGGAAATCATGAGATCTTATGCAATTTGTAATAATAATATTTTTATGGAAGGGTAAAATAAATGAATGCTAATAGTTGTTCATTATTTGCATATGAACTTACTAAGCTTTAAGCTTACTCCCCCTTTTCTTTCCCATCTCTTATAGGTTAATTTAGCTAGCTCGGGTTGGAGACCGTCGGAGATGCCATCACACTATGAAGCTATCATTTGAGTATAAAGCGAACGCAAACATTTTAAGTTTATGGCATGTATAGGGTCTTTATCTTTGATTTATTATGCCATTGTTAATGTGGCCAAATGTGTTGGCTTAGAATGGTTTATGGTCCAATTTGTATATGACCATGAGATGTGGCTCATATTGATTATTGGGTTGCAAACTTATCAATTTATGCATGCATGAGTCAAAGTCTTGATACTGTGGAGGCTTGATGATGATGGATGGTGTTATACGGCTTATAAGAGTGATGAATGGATGATGAAAAATTGGTAGGGCTATGATCATGGTTTAAATGTGTGAATTGAGAATAGACTAATAATATTGATTGGATATGAAATTGGTATGGAATGCCTTAAGAAAGCTTGTTAATTTGAATATGTGAAATGGTGACATTACATGGGCATGAATTAGTCTTGATTAGGAATGAATGATTGTAAAAAATGTGACATGTTGTGTGCCATGAAATTTGTCTAAGTATGTGAGTGTCTAAGAGTGGAAAAAAGCTTGGAAAATAGCCTTATAATTGTCCACACGGGTAGACACACGGGCATGTGTTTAGGCCGTGTGTGACACACAGTCTGCCCCATGGGATTGTGATCAGGCTGTGTGTTCCCTGCACTCTAATAAATGCAAAACAAAATGCTTAGTAGTAAACACACGGGCAGAGACATGGCCATCTGTCTCAGCCGTGTGGAGGAAACGACTTAAGGACATAGACGTGTGCTATGGTCATGTCACCCTATTGTGTTGATGACGTCATAAACAGAGAGTTACACGAGATGAGGACACGGGCGTGTCCCAAGCCACACAGGCGTGTGTGACCACACAGCCTACCCACATGGGCGTGTGACTCTCCAAAACAAGAAAATTTTCTAAGTGCTGAAAAGGTTCCAAAAGTTCTTGGTTTAGTTCTGAATCATTCCCAATGTATGTTTTGGGCCTCGTAGGTCCATATAAGGGACGATAAGCATGTGAATGAAAATTTTTAAATTTAGGCAAAATTTTATGGCTCAGTTTTGTACGAATGTTTATGTTTAAGTCTGGTAACGCCTCGAACCTTGTCCCAGTGTCGGATCCGGGTAAGGGGTGTTACAAAACATTAAAATTAAACCAGTCAAACATATAAAACATTTCAAAATTTTAGTCATTATATGATCAGTAAACTTTCCTGAGACTCAATTGAACATATGAAAACTTAATTGTTAAATCATACATGAAATAGGGACCAATTGCAAAATTTTAAAATTTCAAAACAAGTACTGATACTCCCTGAAAGGTACCGATACTAAATTTAGTCTCGATGTTTGGAAAAATTCATCCTTAAATCTCCAAGTATCGATACTTGAATTATGGTATCGATACTCCTTTACAAGTATCAATACCAACTTCTAGTATCGGTACCATTTTACAATTTTGTTACTTCTATAAAATTTAAACAAAGGTCATTTGTATATATACCCTTGTAAAGTATCGGTACATTGATGTAAAGTATCGATACTTTAGTCTAGTACCGATACTGTTTTGAAACTAAATGTTTGAAAAATTAACTAAAAAACACTAAGTACCAAAACCTTCACTTATGTTATCTATACCTCCGTACCAATTATGTTAGAATCCTATACTTTGGTCCCTATTTCATGATCAATCTAAAATGTATTCAAATGGAGCCTTTATGCACACTAGAAACCTATATAAAACTAACTAAAGATGTATACCATTTCATCATTTAACCTTTAACAAAATCAATCAATTCATCATGCCATAATTTGGCATCAAAACACATCAAATAACTCTCTAAAACACCAACTAAACTTCTATGCTTTCAAGTCATTCAAAGTAACATTCATCCATGCCAATTCTAAGCTCAACTCATACCTTATTACATTCAAATGAGTTATTCAACAAGGCACACATAAAAGCCTATTATATTTCCAAATCACATTTATGCATTTATAGACATTAGATCTCCAAAATTCAAACATCAAACAAGGTTTCAACCAAACTATCCATTCACAAGATATGAGATATATAAGCGAAGTACATGCCACAATACCGAGCTTACAACGAGTAAAAGGCTATTGATTTGATAGAGGGATAATGTGATCTTCGAGCTGATCTGAATGACAAGTTCCACAAACCAACAATCTATAGTAATAGAAAACAACTAGGTAAGCATTTCAAATGCTTAATAAGTTGATAGGTAATAAAAGATAACTTACCTCGATATACAATTAATCGTATTAAACTAAATAATGTGACATAATATACTTGACATATCATATTCACAATAAATAGGGAGTTCTTCATAAACCGAGTCACATAGCAATTCAACATTTAACATATTATTCAATTTAGTACCTTTCTCATAGATTTCACAATTCAATACCATATACATTATCAAATCATCATATACCATTTGAGAACCAAACTCGTAACATACCATTTTCATTTCTCTTCCCATTAATCAATTAGCTTAATGAACTCTAGCAAATAAACTCGGATACACGAGTAACTACACCACACTAGAGAGCACTGTGGTGCTAAACAAAGAGCATTGAAGTGTTAAGCAGAGAGCACAAAAGTGTTGAACACAGAGCACAAAAGTGCTAAACCCGTACAAGTGCATCAATAAACCTATTGGCATGTCAATCGTATCCTAATCATTTGCTAAGTTTACGTAGGCATTAATATTGTATTTGTAACATTTAAATCATTTTAATTTCAATATATACATATAATCTCATCATAAAAACAATTTGTATCCTCTTGGGCACATATGGCACATATTGCCATTTCTTTACAATTTATTTCATTCCTCGCCTTTTTGTAGCAAATCGTAACCAATTCAAAATCACATTTACAAAAAAAAAATTCATAATTCAAAAATATTTACATTATTATTACCTACAACTACACCATATGAACTTACCTAAAAAAAACTACAATAAAAAGATGTTAGGGACTAATATGCAAATTTCCCACTTATTCAATTATCTTTTGATTGTTTCAATTCTTGATCTATAATAATCATTCATTTAAGTTACCAACTCCAAATTCTTTATAACATTCTATTTTATGCATAGGATAGTTAAATTTCATCTTTTAGATGTTTCCTAAAATTTTACATTTTATTCAATTTAGTTCCTAAAATCGAAATTGCTATAACTTTCAAATTTGAGCTTCGATTTTGAAATTGATCTCAATATCCTTCTATAGTCCTATAATATCCATACTTATAGAAATCTCATACTAAATTTAAAATATTTACACTTTAGCCCCTATGTTTAAAACTAACAATTTTTGCTTTACAAATTAGTCATTTTCACTTCTAAGCTTAAAATCTAGCAAATGTAGTACCAAGAGTTTCAAGAAATCATCAATGACAATTTTTGAAAACATTAACAATTTTGCAAAATAGTGCACAAGTTAGCTAAATCAAATACCTGAAATTTCAAAAACATAAAAATTACAAGAAACAGACTTGAAATTGCTTACCAATTGAAGAACCAAATCTTGAATGAAAGAAGAAAAATGGCCTCTTTTCCTTTTAATTTCATGATATAATATGTAACAACCCATTTTTCAGTGAAATCGGAACAGTGGTTTCGGGACCATAAATCCTATCTGAAAATAAAATTTATTTTTAGTTTATTACACGGTCCGTAATATGTTAGAAATGTCATGTGAAAATTCTAATAAGAAAATTTTATTGATTGTGTGTTTAATTACGAGAAGGACTAAAACGCATAAAATGCAAAAGTTAAATTCTAGTAGCTAGAAGGATTAAATAGCTACGAAATTCAAAACTTGTGGTCCTTATATGGTAATTAGACCATTAAAGTAAAGTATGTAGATATTTTACTGACTCATCCATAGAAATTTAGAAAAAGGGTAAGGGCTAAATTGGAATTTAAAATAATTAATTAATTAAAAGATGAAAAAAAGTCATCTTATTTACTCATATTCTTCCCCAAAAATACATGGAAACCCTAAGAGAGAGAGAAGAAACTTTCATGGCTT
The DNA here is from genome assembly GCF_007990345.1 of Gossypium hirsutum. Classification (NCBI taxonomy): domain Eukaryota; kingdom Viridiplantae; phylum Streptophyta; class Magnoliopsida; order Malvales; family Malvaceae; genus Gossypium; species Gossypium hirsutum. The sequence goes on from NC_053436.1 coordinate 32,949,789, forward strand.
AATTGGATAACTTTCCTTGTCCCGTTATTAGTAATTTTAATATTTTTGAAACCGAGATAGCTTAATCTTTTTATTTGGGGGATCAATTTGAAGAGTTATCAAAGTATGGAAATTAGGTCATGGATGTATATGCTGAAAATTAGAAATTTATGGTAGAAAATGAAAGGTTGTTGATAGATAAACAACTTTTACAAAGTGATTTTTGATGAAAACATGATTTAGGGACTAAAATGTAAAGTTGTGAAAATGGATGAAAAATTCTGAAATTTATAGAAAATATGTGCTGTAAATTTTATGTTGAAATTTTAGTTAGGCTTGGAATAGGGAGTAAATTGCATAAATTTCAATTTCGACCCTAGGGATGAAATTGGAATTTGTGGAAAAGATAGGGGCAAAATGGTAAATTTTGCCTAGGACGTAAATTGAGTCCAAATGAATATGAAATGTGTGAAATTGATGATTAAATTTATTTATATAGATCTGGACAATACAAATTTGAGGTTAGATCGAGGAAAAGAAAATGTTTCAGATTAGTAGATTTTATACGCGAACCAGTGTCGAGGTAAGTTCGTGTAACTTAATCGAGCATGTAAATATGTTAAATTGAATGTTGTGTTTGTATGGAATGTGACTTATATTGATGTGAATTGTTTGATTGCTATGATAAAGAATTGAATACATGTTTGAAATGGTGAAAAAGGGGTTAAGCTCCGTTTGAATATTGAATTCTGATAAATATATGTGTTTTCCCGAAATGAATGAGGTCCTGCATTTGTTGCTGACGGGATTTAGCTCGGACAAGTAATCTTATTGACCTTATTATAGAAATGATTTAGCTCGGACGGGTAACCCTGATGTAAACCCTCTCGAGCATATGTTACAATTAGGATTTAGCCTGGACTGGTAATCCTAATTGAGCTCTTTTGAGCATATGTTACATAAGGGATTTAGCTTGGACTGGTAATCCTGTAATACGATAGGTGGCTCGAGAGTGTGTTCTTTGATTAAATACCCTAATGAGTACTCTTGAATAAGAATTGATGGGTTATTGAATTGCACACCTTGAGTGTACTCCTTGAGTATCCATCAGAATTTCGATGATTCAACGGACACAACTCTTGGCATGATAAGAGAATTATGGGATGAAATGAATAATGACTTGAAGGAAAATTGTATAATGAGTTTATCTATGTTTACTTGATGTATATGAAAATTTTGTGACTAACATGTTTGATTGAATGCATGTGTTTAGGCAATTTTGCCAAGTTGATGGAAAACATGATATTGTATGCTTAAATTTAATAAACGGGAATGGTAAGTTTAGTTTCCGTTATACGAATTTACTAAGCATGTAATGCTTACTCCATTTTATTTTCCCCTGTTTTATAGTGCTCGAAAGCTCGCGAAGATTAGAGATCATTGGAGCATCATCACACTATCCACTAGCTTATTTTGGGTATATATAGTAAAATCATTTTGGTATAATGGCATGTATAGGCTAACTTGGCCATAGATGGCCTAAATATGTGGTTTGTAATCTAGCCATTGGAATGGCTAGCAATGGTTGTTTTTGATATATTTGTAATGTCATACTATGGTAGTTACATACATGTTAATGGTTGTTCAAATTATGCCTAACATATGGAATATGCTAAGGTAAGATTATAAACATGTATGCATGTAGTGATATGCCATGTACATAGGCCGTGTGGTTAGGCCGTGTGTCCTCTGCACCTTAAAAATTGAGAAACAGAATGCTCAGAATTGAGCACACGGGCAAAGACACGGGTGTGTGTCTCAACCGTGTGTAACATCCCGATTTTGGGCCTAGTCGAAAAAGTGGTTTCGGGACCAAAAATCTATTAAATTTTTTTAATTTTTAATATTTTTATGGTCTACAATTTCACAGAATGATTTCGTAAAAATTTCGTTTGAAAATTTTGACGTTTGGGCACTTAATTTAGTCAAAAGGACTAAATTGTAAAAAGTGCAAAAGTTGAGTTCTACATGCTAGAGGTGTCCAATTGTTATGAAATTTTAAATTGGAGGTCCTTATATGGTAATTAGACCATTGGTTAATTTGTTGGACAAAAATGGACATGAAATAGGTGAAATAGAATATTTTTAAGTTAGGGGCATTTTGGTCATTTAGTAATTAAAATGAATTAAAAACCAAATTAAAAGCCAATTTTTGTCCATCTTCTATCCCATGGCTGAAACTTGCATGGAGAAGACATATCTAGGGTTTTCCAAGCTTCCAAGCTCGATTATAAGTTCGTTCTAGCCCCGTTTTTAATGATTTTTACGTTTTTGAAATCCTCGTAACAAAATCTATCTATTTCTACCACTAATTTGAGATATGGTTAAAGTATAGGGTTTTGAACCATGATGAATATGTGTAAATAGATTTAGCCCGGGCGGGTAGTCTGAATTAGGTTCTGAATTTAGCCTGGACTTGTAATTCAGATCCGATCTCTTTTGAGTATATGTTGTTACAGGGGATTTAGCCTGGAATGGTAATCCCGCTATAAGAAAAGAGGTTCGCGGGAGTGTGTTCTTTAGAAAGGGAAGATACGAATTGACAGACATGAACTTGTAAAATGATCTTGCCTTTCGAAGAATATGTCTGCAGAAATGGATTTAGCCGAGACAGGTAATCCGATTAGGATCTGAATTTAGCCTGGACTGGTAATTCAGATCCGAGCTCATTAGAGTATATGTCGTTGCAGGGGATTTAGCCTGCACTGGTAATCCCGACGATGCTCTATGAGTTTATATTTAGGAGGATTTAGCCTGGACTTGTAATCCCACCGTAAGAGGGAGGTTCGCGGGAGTGCGTACTTGAAATGATCACTTGTATGAATTGATGGTGAATGGGATATCCATCAGGAATCTGAGGAATTCAACGAGATTAATATGAAAAATGAAATAAAAGGTTTTTGTCATGATAAACTTTGTTATGTTATATGATACTATTATGATGTCTATGAATTGTCATGTTTGGGCGAGTGTTGTGCTAAATGATAGCACAGGTAAGTACTCGAAACCAATGGACTTGTGATAACAATGAAAATGAATGAGTCATACTTATGAGAGTAACTTCATGAAAATCTTGTGATGGTTATCATTATTTTGTACTAAAACAGCTTGGACATCAGCAGTAGTCCTAGTTTGAAAATCAACCAAAATTTGTGGAAGTTGAATTAAAGGCTGAATAAAATATGGAATTAAATATTATTGAGTCTAGTTTCAGATAAAGGAAACGATGTAAGCAAAGAAATATCATATTATGAGATATTTGAATTTTTTTTAAACAGGGTCAGAGTGATATCAGACTCTCCTATTTTAACTTTGAAAAATCATTAAAAATTTTATAACAATAATAATTGGTTATAAATTATATGCCTAAAATTCTTAGTGAGTCTATTTTCAGGGGAAATATATGGGAGCATCATCCGAGTCCCGTACTATGAGATAATTAATTTTTAGTAAAGAAAGGTCAAAGCTGTCAAATAGCAGAATAGGGGTAAATTTAAAGAATAAAATGTACTTATTGGCTAGGCAAAAAATTCTAAAAGTTTTATGGTAAAATGATATGTGAGTCTAGTTTCAGGAAAAATTAGTGGATCTTAATTTGGAATTTTGTATCTCTTGATATAAATAATTTAGTGACTATGACTCAAGAAAATAACTTAACTGGATTTTGAATAAATAGAGAGAAGTTGAAAAATAGCATGTTAATACATTGCTTATTATTTTTCATGCGAGCTTACTAAGCGTAAAGCTTACTCCCTCCTTTCGATTTCCTTTAGTGTTGTCAGGTCGGGTTGGAGTTGGAGATCGTCGGAGGCAGCATCACACTATCAAGCCAATACCTTTGGAATATTGTTACATATGTTAGAATTATGAAGTGGATGGAATGTGTAGGGACCTAGTTCTATGACATTTGTTATTATGATTTGGCCAAATGTATTGGCCTATTTTGAGCTATTGTCTATGGCTTGTAAGTCTAGCTAGTCATGTTATGATTTATTGCTTATAATGTGAAGATATAATTATGTTTGTTTGTCATGCATGGTTGGCAATCTGTCATGTGTGTTGAATACATGTTTTATGATCATGAAATAATGTGTAATATAGAGATAAAATAATAATGTTTTGAGCATGGAAGTTTGATGATAAGTTGAAATAAATTGGCACAAAGTTAACTATGGTATGACTAGACTTGGTTTATGTGAGAATGTGTAACACATGCATGTTGATAGGTAAATGATATGTTTGTATCATAATTGAGAATGTTGAATGTCATTGGATCCATGTATATGTGTGTGCATGTAAGGGTGACAAAAAGGCTTGGAAAATAGCTTAAGAGTTAACTACACGGGATGAGACATGGCCGTGTGTCTCAACCGTGTGAGGGACATGGCCTAGTGACACGGGCGTGTGGCCTGGCTGTGTGGTTCAACTTATTTGCTGACGTCATAAACAGAGAGTTACACGGCCTGAGGATATGGGCATGTTAATGGCACACGGGCGTGCCTCTGTGTCCACACGGGTGTGTGACCCTGTTTCATAGAAAAATTTCTAAGTTTTTCCCATAACTTTCTAAAGTTTTCAGTTTAGTCCCGAACCCTTTCTAAAGTATGTTTTGGGTTTCGTAGACCCAAATAAGGGACTATGTGGATGTGATTGAATGTTTTAAAATATGAATGAAATTTTATGGCCTGATTTGCATGATTGTTTGTGTTTAAGTCCAGTAATGCCTTGTACCTTGTCCCAGCGTAGGACACTGGTAAGGGGTGTTACATTTAGTGGTATCAGAGCTATGGCTTAGTTAGTTCTCGGACTAACCTAGCATATTTATGAGAGTCTAGCTATACATGCCATTTTGTTTAGACAAATGTACTCTCCAACTACATCTGACCATATTGATAGTGATAAGGAGGTATTTGAGTAAAGCGTAGTTATGAGAAGTTGAAACTTGGAAAGGTACGAATAAGATTCATAATACCCTATTATGGATAAAATGTCATGGTCCTTATTGGATATTAAAATTTGATGGATTGCAATGAATTATTGAAATGAGATAAAGGATTATATGGCATAATGAGCTTACCTGTGATTGGTTGATAATTCCATGATGTACGTGGCTAAATTGCTCGAGTAAATGCATGTGTTTAGGTAACTTACCAAAGATATAGATGGAATGAATATTCATGTACGCTTATATGAAAGATTATGGTTGATAAGCTCGTATAGTTTAAGTAAATGTGTTCAATTGCTTGGACTGATTTGCATGATTGTAATGATATGTACATAATGATATATGAAATGAAAGTTGCAATTGTGATGTAAGTATCCATATTTGTTTGACTCTTGTATGATGTTGCTATAATGATAAAAATTGTGTTGCATGTATAAGTATATGAGAGTCGAGTCAAAGGCCCTATGACCCTCCTCCCTCTTACCAAAGTGGTGTTTTATAGTGGAATTTCTTGAGATTTGTGTTGAATAAGTTTCCAAGTGAGAAACTAAAGAGTTCAGTGATAGAATAGTTATAAGCATGATTAGTGATTGAGAATGGGTTGATAAGTACAGACAGAGCTAGAAAGATATCGGATTGACTGAAAGATTGTTTAATTCTCGCAACATCATAGTTAGTGAAAAAAGTTAATTCTGGTTAAACGATCTATCCTAGTATGACATCGAGAAATGTATTGATTGAAATTCCCTTATGAGGTGATCTCCTTTAGTGAAAAGAATAATATGGAAATTTTGATGCAAAAAATAGTTAAAGGAATAATGTTCGAAATACGAGATGTTTGAGTATGGTAATTATAGCGAGCAGATGATGGCTGTCTCTTTTACGGCACTCTATGAGTCCATTTATTTCTGAAATTTTGTTGAGTGGTTGTATGTTCTCTGATGAATTTTTGTAATATGGAAATGTTCCCTGATCTTAATGATAGAAAAAGGCATTGTCAGTCTGATTGGCACATAATCTACATGATTCTATTTCTTTCTGGTATTTTGCTACCTTTCGTTTGTTGGGAATTGATGAAAAAGGTGCGTACAATGCTATGATTCAGTTTCTTCTAATAGTTGATTTGTATGATATGCATATGGGAAGGTATATTATTCTTGTTGCATCTATCTTTAGTGGTTAGAATGGTATTTTCTTCTGCATTTCTTTTCTCTAAGGAACCATTGAGGTCTTTCATATTTTCTTATGAACTTTGTTCTCGGTCTTTCAATATGATATCATGATTGGATTTTCTTGTTTTGGATTTCTTTATGTTGGATTTTTATATTCTGGATTACTCCGTTATGGATTTCTTTATCTTGAATTCTTGGCCATCTTTATCTTGTAACTTGTCGAACATGGCTTATAGTTAAAGTATGACCTTTAGCTTGCGATATATATATCAAGTGTGATTATGCTTTTGATTTGATCACGATAATCTGGTGATCTTAGTATTTGGATGTCTCTAAATTTTCGAATAAGGATTTGACATTGGCAAAGGCTTAAGTGGTAAAATTTGTGTCTTATGAAATTAATGGATTAATTCATGATTGGCAAAGTTTGGACAGATAAGAACATTGTTAACCGAAGCCTTTGAACTGGTCTAGTCTGTGTTGAGCAAAGACTTCCTGATTTCAGTGATATATTGTTGTTTGAATAGTGATGTGTTTTAAGACAACAAGATAAGTGATAGCTTCAAGTATCTGATGTCATAGAAAGACCTGAGTTTGCTATAATGTAAATGACTTGGGTATTAAAAGATGATGAGATGGTTATTGTATGATCCTTGTGTAAGAATATTTGAAATGTTAATGGGGTTAAAGCCGAGCATCAGGTTCTACCAGAGTTATCTCCGCCAGTATTGATATTAGGATGGAAAATGAGAAAGGGTTATCCTCAAGGCCCTATCAGGATCATCCCTGTCTTTGAAAGAGAAAAATGTCATGTAGCTTATTGTTAAATATTTTGTAACAGCCTGATTTTGGGCTTAGTCAGAAAAGTGGTTTCGAGACCACCAATCCAAAGTAAAAAAAAGTATTTTATTATTATTTTGGAGTTATAGCATGTTTATATTAGTGCATGAAAAATTTGGTGAAGTAATTTTAGCGTTTGTAAGCTTAATTACGAAAAAAGACTAAATAGCATAAAATACAAAAGTCCTATTTTGATAGCTAAAGGTGTCAAATAGCTAGACAACTTAAATTGGGGGTCTTTAAAGGGCAATTAGACCCTTTAAAAGGGCATGGCCGGCCATAGGAGATAAAGGGATAGAAACGTCAATGTTAGGTGAAAATTTGGTGGCTAAATTGACTAAAAAGAAATAAAATAGAAAAAGAATGATATCATCCCTTTCACCCCTTCTTCTTCACCGAAATTCTCAGCAAAATAAGGGTTCTTGGAGCTTTAAATTTCCAGCCGAGCTATCCTCTTGCAAGTAAGTCAATTTGAAGGTTATTTTTTATTATTTTTGTACTTTTGGAACCCTTATAGCATGAGCTAGCTAATGAGGGTACCATTTTGTAAAATGGTTAATAGTCTAGGGTTTTGCCATGAAAAGATTTATGATGTTTGTTGAGTTTGTATGGAAGAAAATGAATCTTAGTGGTGTAGTGAACAACTTTTGTGAAAGAAATTCTCATGAAAACCCTAAAAGGGACCATTTTGTAGAGTTTGCAAAATGGATAGTAATGTTGTGAAACAATGGGAATTTTGGGCCACTATAAGAGTAAAAAGGGTTCGGCTAGGCTTAATATATGATGAAATTCGATAAAAATTGATTTTCAGACCTAGGGGTAAAATGGTCATTTTGTAAAAGTCTAGGGGCAAAATAGTCATTTTTCTAAATTTTAAATTTTTGAGTATATAGATTAATAAAATGGTTAAATTCATAAATTTTTATCATTCTAGATCAAGAATTACAAAATCCGGGCCTAGACTAAGGAAAAGCGAAGCAAGTGGACTAAGCCGAACTAGTAGTCTACATTTTGTAATCCGAGGTAAGTTGTATGTTAATAATGCAACTATATCTTTATAATGTGTATTTGAGTTGGTATGGCATAAGTCTTGATTTCGGAATATGAGAATACGTGTTGAGAAACTTACGTAACCTTTGGAATAGACTTGGATATTTGTACCGTGATAATGGGTGATATGTGTGCTAGTGTAAGACATTTCTGGGACATGCATCAGCCACAGTATGAGAGCTAGTGTAAGACATGTCTAAGACATGCATTAGCCTCGAGATATTTAAGCCAGTGTAAGACATGTCTGGGACATGCATCAGTATTGAGACAAGAGCTAGTGTAAGACATGTCTGGGACATGCATCGACCTCGCGATATACAAGCTAGTGTAAGTCCTGTCTGGGACATGGCATCAGCTTGTGGTGTGTCAGTGTAAGACCTATCTGGGATAAGACATCGACACCAATAGATGAAAGCCAGTGTAAGACCATGTCTGGGACATGGTATCGGCATTTTAACCCATGTTAGGGCTATTGAGTATCTAGTAACATTCCAAATGGTTTAACAAAGGGTTTATGATTTATATCAAAATGAAAAAAGTCATGATCATGTGATGAGTGGTACAGGTACCTAATTGAAATATATGAGACATGGGCTTAATGTATGCAATATGAGTTGTATTGGATAGTGATGAGTAAGTTGTACTTGCGTTTATTTATGGTATTCATGAATAATCTATTGGAAGGTTATGAGCATATTGCTTATGATAAATAGTTGTTGTTTATTTTCATGCAACTTACTAAGCTCTGTGCTTACCTTATTTCCCTTTCCATTTTCTTATAGTGCCGCCATAGTAGCTCGAGGATCACTTGTACGTCGGAGAAGCCAGTCACACAATCATCTGAAGCACTTAGTATAGTTAGATATTTTATTTTGATTATGGCATGTATAGGATCTTGACTTTTGAGTTTTGTGTCATTATTAATTGGTCAAATATGTTGCCTTACTTTAACATTTGATTTATTTTTTATAAGGCCATGGAAAATGGCTAATATTGAAAGTTATTGTGTGAATGCAAGCTAGCCTTTCATGAATGTGAAATTGTTGGCATGGTTGATTATATGTAATATATATGGGTCTTAGCTATGGTTGTTTGGTTGAGAAATCATATTAATTTAATCTTTGAAGTGTTGGTTGATGTTAGATTTTGTTTCAGGGTGGTAAAGGCTTGGTAGATAGCTTTATATTGTCCACACGGGTAGACACACGGGCGTGTGTCTAGGCCGTGTGTGACACACAGCCAGCCCCACTGGCATGCCGTTCGGCCGTGTGTCCCCTGCACGTAAAAGTTGCAAGTCAGAATGCATGATAGTAAACAAACAGGCAGAGACACGGCCGTGTGTCTCATCCATGTGGAGGACACGACCTTTAGCCACGGATGTGTGCCTTGGCCGTATGCCCCAAATTGGGTGCTGACATCAGAAACAGAATGTCAAGGTTTTTAAATACGGGCTAAGACACGGGCATGCCATGGCCGTGTGAAGGACACAGGCTATAGACACGGGCGTGTGTCAGGCTGGGTGAAAACCCCTGTAGGTACATATTTAGAATTTAATTCGCACGAGCATGGGATACGGGTGTGTCCGTAGATGCTTAGGCCATGTGTGTCACACAGGCCATTAACACGGTCACGTTATAATGACCACACGGGCGTGCTGCCCATCCACACGGACGTGTGCCCTATTTCAAGTGATATTTTCTGACGTTTTCATAAGTAATCGAATTAATCCCAGACCGTTTTCAAAGTATGATTTGGGCTATATAGGCCTATATTAGGAATCAACGAACTATGAAAGGAAAGTTTTAATTTGACCTAGTTTTTACATTTCAGAAAATATTGAATGCATGCGTTTAAGTCAGGTAATGCCTCGTGCCCAGTTCTGGTCTCGGACTTGGGTAAGGGGTGTTACATATTTGATGAGATATATAAATCATGCTAGTATGTACTGAAATTTTGCTCATCAGGTTCGAGGAATTTTGTTTATTTATGATTGATGGATTTTTTGGAATGTTAGTCTCCACTAATTAGATTGAGATCTGGGTTTCATATCGTGATTTCTTGGGAAAGCCAAAGGAGGCTTTGAAATGAAAGGTAACCGAGAGTTGAATTGACAAATAATCGAACCGTGTGAAATTATAGAGAATATAAAGCCGGGATGAACTGGCTAGTTTCACTATTCGAATTCAGAAAAGATTCTAGTATGAATGTATAGGTAACATGATGGTATGGATCGGACTTTTGAATACATGAACTTTCTGATAGAGATTAAGTTGCAGTGAAAGTGTTGTAAAGCGAAAACCGCTCATGATTCTTGTTTGTGGAATTTAAAGAGATATGTAGTAAAAGTTCAGCCTTGAGTGAAAATTCTTTGGCATCGATTATAGGGTTGAGGAATCTAAGTGAAAAAGCAAAACCACTTTTCTGGTAAGATTTTTGGGGACAAAAATCTCTAAAGGTGGAGAAATGTAACGTCCTGATTTTAAGCCTAGTCGGAATAGTGGTTTTGGGACCACAAATCCAATGAGAAAAAAATTATTTTTATTATATTTTTATGGTCTAAAATTTTACGGAATGATTTCGTGAAAATTTCGTTCAAAAATTTTGACGTTTGGGCACTCAATTTAGTCAAAAAGACTAAATTGTAAAAAGTGCAAAAGTTGAGTTCTACATGTTAGAGTTGTCCAATTGTTATGAAATTTTAAATTGAAGGTCCTTATATGGTAATTAAACCATTGATTAATTTTTTGGACAAAAAATGGATATGAAATAGGTGAAATAGAATATTTTTAAGTTAGGGGCATTTTGGTCATTTAGTAATTAAAATGAATTAAAAACCAAATTAAAAGCCAATTTTTGTCCATCTTCTACCACATGGCACCAAAACTTGCATGGAGAAGACATAGCTAGGGTTTTTCAAGCTTCCAAGCTTGATTGTAAGTCCGTTCTATCATCATTTTTAATGATTTTTACGTTTTTGAAATCCTCGTAACAAGATCTAATCTATTTCTACCACTAATTTGAGATATGGTTAAGTATAGGGTTTTGAACCATGATGAATATGTGTAAACGGATTTAGCCCGGATGGGTAATCCGAATTAGGTTCTGAATTTAGCCTGGATTGGTAATTCAGATCCGATCTCTTTTGAGTAATGTCATTATAGGGGATTTAGCCTGGACTGGTAATCCTGCTGTAAGAAAGAAGGTTCGTGGGAGTGTGCTCTTTAGAAAGGGAAGATACAAATTGACAGACATGAGCTTGTAAAGTGATTTAGCCTCCTGAAGAATATGTGTGTTGAAATGATTTATCCCAGACGAGTAATCCGATTAGGGTTTGAATTTAGCCTGGACTGGTAATTCAGATCCGAGTTCATTAGAGTATATGCCATTGCAGGGGATTTAGCCTGGAATGGTAATCCCGACGATACTCTATGAGTTTATATTACGGGGGATTTAGCTTGGACTGGTAATCCCGCTGTAAGAGCGAGTGTGTACGTGAAATGATCACTTGTATGAATTGATGGTGAATGGGATATCCATCGAGATTCCGAGAAATTCAACGAGATTAATATGAAAAATGAAATAAAAGGTTCTTGCCATGATAAACTCATTTATGTTATATGATACTATTATGATGCATATGAATTGTCATGTTTGGGCGAGTGTTGTGCTAAATAATAGCACAGGTAAGTACTCGAAGCCCATGGACTTGTGATAAGAATGAAAATGAACGAGTGATACTTATGAGAGTAACTTCATGAAAATCTTGTGATGGTTACCATTATTTTGTACTAAAACAGTTTGAACAGTAGCAGTAGTCCTAGTTTGAAAATCCACCAAAAATTGTGGAAGTCGAATTAAAGACTGAATAAAATATGTAATTAAATTTTATTGAGTCTAGTTTCAGATAAAGGAAATGATGTAAGCAAAGAAATCTCATATTATGAGATATTTGAATTTTTGTGAAATAGGGTCAGAGTGATCTCGGACTCCCCTATTTTAACTTTTGAAAATCATTAAAAATTGTATGAAAACAATAATTGGTTATAGATTATATGCTTAAAATCCTTAGTGAGTCTATTTTCAAGGGAAATAGACGGGAGCATCATCTGAGTTCCGTACTATGAGATAATTAATTTTTAGTAAAGAAAGGTTAAAGCTGTCAAGCAACAGGATAGGGGTAAATTTAAAGAATAAAATGTACTTATTGGCTAGGAAAAAAATTCTAAAAATTTGATGGTAAGAAGATATATGAATCTAGTTTCATATAAAATTAGCGTATATTAATTTGGAATTCTGTAGCTCTGGATATAAATAATTTAGTGACTATGACTCGAGAAAATAGCTTAACTGGACTTTGAATAAACAGAGAGAAATTGAAAAATAACATGTTAATACATTGCTTATTATTTTCATGCGAGCTTACTAAGCGTAAAGCTTACCCCCTCCTTTCCATTTCTTTTAGTGTTGTCAGGTCGGCTCAGGGCTGGAGATCATCGGAGGCAGCATCACACTATCAAGCCAATACCTTTGGAATATTGTTACATATTTTAGAATTATGAAGTGAGTGGCATGTATAGGGACCTAGTTCTATGACATGTGTTATTATGATTTGGCCAAATGTATTGGCCTATTTTGAGCTATTATATATGGTCATGAGATGTGGCTCATATTGATTACGGCTTGTAAGTCTAGATAGTCATGTTATGATTTATTGCTTATGATGTGAAGATATAATTATGTTTGTTTGTCATGCATGGTTGGCAATATGTCATGTGTGTTGAATACATGTTTTATGACCATGAATTAAATGTGTAAAATGAAGATAAAATAATAATGCTTTGAGCATGGAAGTTTGATGATAAGTTGAAATAAATTGGCACAAAGGTAACTATGGTATGACTAGACTTGGTTTAATGTGAGAATGTGTAACACATGCATTTTGATAGGTAAATGATATGTTTGTATCATAATTGAGGATGTTGAACATTATTGGATCCATGTATATGTGTGTGCATGTAAGGGTGACAAAAAGGCTTGGAAAATAGCTTAAGAGTTAACTACACGGGATGAGACACGGCTGTGTGTCTCAACCGTGTGAGGGACACAGCCTGGTGATGTGGGCGTGTGGCTTGGCCGTGTGGTTCAATTTATTTGCTAATTCCATAAACAGAGAGTTACATGGCCTGAGGACACGGGCGTGTTGATGGCACACGGGCGTGCCCTTGTGTCTACACGGGCGTGTGACCATTTTTCATGAGAAAAATTTCTAAGTTTTTCCCAGAACTTTCCAAAGTTTGCGGTTTAGTCCCGAACCCTTTCTAATGTATGTTTTGGGTTTCGTAGACCCAAATAAGGGACTATGTGCATGTGATTGAATGTTTTAAAATATGAATGAAATTTTATGGCCTGGTTTGCATGATTGTTTGTGTTTAAGTCCGGTAATGCCTCGTATCCTGTCCCAGTGTAGGACACGGGTAAGGGGTGTTACACCGTGTATGGTACACGGCCTAGAACATAGGTGTGTGTCTTGGCTGTGTGAAACCTGCACCTAATTTCGAAGAATTTAATTAACCATACGGCTTATCACACGGGCGTGTGGCATGACTGTGTGCACAAGCCAGAGAGTTACACGGGGTCAAACACGGCCTGTAGCATGGCCGTGTCATAGGGTCACACGGGTGTGTCCCTTGGACCACATGGGCGTATAAGTTCTGTAACTTAGAAAATTTTTGAAATTTTGCAAAAAATTCTTAGAGTTTTCAATTAAGTCTTAACTTGATTCTAATGCTCGTATTGAGCCTCAAGGGTCTATTTAAGGGACGATATGAATAATCTCGGTTAATGAATAGTAAATTTCATGAATTATCTAAAAAATTGCGAGAATGTGTAACACATGCATTTTGATAGGTAAATGATATGTTTGTATCATAATTGAGGATGTTGAACATTATTGGATCCATGTATATGTGTGTGCATGTAAGGGTGACAAAAAGGCTTGGAAAATAGCTTAAGAGTTAACTACACGGGATGAGACACGGCTATGTGTCTCAACCATGTGAGGGACACAGCCTAGTGATGTGGGCGTGTGGCTTGGCCGTGTGGCTTGGCCGTGTGGTTCAATTTATTTGCTAATTCCATAAACAGAGAGTTACATGGCCTGAGGACACGGGCGTGTTGATGGCACACGGGCGTGTGACCATTTTTCATGAGAAAAATTTCTAAGTTTTTCCCAGAACTTTCCAAAGTTCGCGGTTTAGTCCCGAACCCTTTCTAAAGTATGTTTTGGGTTTCGTAGACCCAAATAAGGGACTATGTGCATGTGATTGAATGTTTTAAAATATGAATGAAATTTTATGGCCTGGTTTGCATGATTGTTTGTGTTTAAGTCCGGTAATGCCTCGTATCCTGTCCCAGTGTAGGACACGGGTAAGGGGTGTTACACCGTGTATGGTACACGACCTAGAACACAGGTGTGTGTCTTGGCTGTGTGAAACCTGCACCTAATTTCGAAGAATTTAATTAACCATACGGCCTATCACACGGGCGTGTGGCATGACCGTGTGCACAAGCCAGAGAGTTACATGGGGTCGAACACGGCCTGTAGCATGGCCGTGTCATAGGGTCACACGGGTGTGTCCCTTGGACCATACGGGCGTATAAGTTCTGTAACTTAGAAAATTTTTGAAATTTTGCAAAAAATTCTTAGAGTTTTCAATTAAGTCTTGACTTGATTCTAATGCTCGTATTGAGCCTCAAGGGTCTATTTAAGGGACGATATGAATAATCTCGGTTAATGAATAGTAAATTTCGTGAATTATCTAAAAAATGTTCTGGAAGTTTCGGTAATGCTCCATAACTCTATTTCAGCGACGGATATGGGTTAAAGGGTGTTACATAATACATATTTTATTCTTTTAATTATAATTATATTATAATTTAACATTATTTCAACTAAAACTATACCAAACCGTCCACTATTGTCTAAAATGACTTATTTGCCATTTTAGGACTTGGTTTAATTACTATATAAATCTCTAATTCTTTGGCCAATTATGAATCTATAATTTAGAATTTTTACAATTAATCCTTATATCTTAATTAACTATCTAATCGAAAAAATTAAAGAACCAAAATTTAATTAAATTTTATACTAACCTAACAAATATTAAATAATTATATTTACAAACTCACTTATCAAAAATAGGATTCCAAAACGAATGTTTTTGATACTATTGAAAAGTGGGCTATTATAGTTAACTGGGGGCTTTTGAGAGCTATAATGTTAGCTTTGGGTTTTCACGAAGATTGGGTGAAATTGGTTAGGCAATATGTGAAGAATGTCACGTATTCAGCTTTGTTAGGGTGATCTATTGTCTTCGTTCCAATTTATCTAGTGTGTGGAGGGTCTCCCGTGTCTTTTCAGGATGCGAAATGAAGGGAACTCATTAGAGGAACTAAGGTGTGTAAATATTAATTTTAAGTTATTTAATTTTTTGAATGAATTGTCAAACAAGGCTTTCTAACAATTTTTTTGGTAGAAAATTTAGTATTAACTAAAAATTTAATATCATTATCAAACACATAAAAAAATTAGAAATTAAAAGTTTTATTTTCCAATAAACTGGAAATTTTGATGATTTATCAAAGACTTTAAATTTAAAAGTCAATTGAGTCAAATAAGTGGGTTAGTGGGCAGAATTGGAATTAGTTATTGTGGATAGTTTCGTAAAAGGATTAAAGAAAAAACACATTATGGTTTGTTGTGTGGGCAGCTGGCTAACTTGGGGACTCCATGAAAAAGACCAACCTTTATTATGTTTTGTTTATAATGATAGTGACATTTATACCCTCACTTTTAGTTTGCTTCCCATAAACTAACAATATAAGAAAATGAAAAGCAATTACTTTCATCATACTGAAGTTTTTTAGTTGAAATTCAAATCGTTTTTAATCAGTTTTGTTTATTTATTGATTTTATTACATGGTATCAATCAATGGATGTAATTTGGCTTCTTCTTTTTCTTTTTTTTTTAAATTTTTTTTATGAAATAATAGTTAAACTAAAAAGCTGTTTTTGGTACGAATTTTAGAAAGGATGGGCAGGCAAACCAAACCATACCATATTACTTAATTGTCTGATTTTGTCTTTAATTAAGTGCCGAAGCAACAAATAAATAAAGGCAGGCTAATGGGGCTTTAGTTTATGTCTACAAAATGGGTGAAAACAACTATTATCACCCTTTATAATTTACAACGAGTCAAATTGTGATATACAAATATTTTCTTTGGATAAAGGGAGTAAGGTACAATATTAAAAGATGTCAACTGAAATTTTATTTTAATGTAACTCCTTTGTTATTGCATTACACACAATATTTGATTTCATGATTAAAAATAACCAAATTAAATATACAACTTACAAATAATATAGAGGCTAATAACAAAATTTACCCTACAATATACATATCCATATTTTAAATATCATTAATTTACTTGTAATAGTTTAATTCAAAATTCAATCTTTTATTAATGTCATAGTCTTAGAAAAGAGATAGATCCTATAAAAATAAAAACTAAAAGCAAATAGAAATATGAAAATTGTACTCACTTTTATGTTTTTTACAATGGGTTAATAGTGTTGGAAAAAAAGACTGTTAGGTAATAGCTAGCTTGAAGCATCTATTGCAAAAATAAAAATAAAACACTAAACAAAAAATAAATGGAAGAATATAAGAAATGGCTTTATCTAAATCTTTTGTTTGGCACTAAGTAGATCAAATCCAATGACAAACTTATAAAGCAAAGTATAGTGGAGGGTCATCTCATCTCAATCCCCACTTTCAATAATGAAAGTCTGCCAGGATTGTTCCACTTTTTCTATTGGTGCTAATTGGGAGACTTTTAGTTTTTCTTTTCCCAAGTCTTGAAGAAGTGTAAATTTTTGGATAAACTACTTACATCATTACTCATGCTTGAGTGTATTTTTATTTTCATCACCAATTTTTATTTTTATTTTTTTAATTTCATCACTAGGTGAATTTTAAATTCTATGCATTCTTATATTAAAATATATTTGGTCATTAAATAAAAAGTTAATGTGACATTTTTTATCAGTATAATAATTAAATTTAGTATTTAATATTTTACACATTCTGTCAATCTAGTCTTTAATATTTACAAATTCTATTAATTTGGTCTTAATTTTAAAAATTCAAAAACATAATTTTAAAAATTATAATTATTATAAAATAACTAAAATTATAATTATTTAAAAATTAAAATATATAAAAGAATTTAAAATTGCCAAAATATCAAAAGAAATATTAAAAATACATAAAAACAATAAAGGAAGGAAAAAATACAAAGGGATAAATTTCAAAAGTATATATAAACTTTGATTCAATATGTAATATCATGCACGAATTTTGATTTAGTGCAATTTTATACATAAAAAATTAATTTTAATTCAATTTTCACATAACACTTACAACATCATTTATGTGATGCTATTTTCCTTGAAGTCATGTGGATATTGTTAATTGACATTTTGCTAAATTAAAAAAATGAATAAGTAAATTTAATATTGCTACATAAATTCAAATTATATTTTTTAATTTATTTCCACATAAATTTAAATTAATTTTCTATTGCTATAATGATAAAAATGCGTGTTTTAATCTATGTGAAAATAATTTAAATTTATTTATTTATGTTTTAGTTTAATAAAATGTTTTGTAACCTCCTCAATCTGGCCCGAACGTTAAGACCAAATTCGGGAGACTATATTGGCCACCGAGATGGCCTAACAGAACTAACAAAGTTTAAAAACAATTGTTTAAAACATTTGCTTTAATTTTGGAAACCGGTTGATCCTTAATGATTGTTTTGTAAAAGTTGGATTCTAGATTTATATATATTTATGTATTTTTCAAACCTCATTTACATGGTCATGCAGCAGAAAAGTGATATCTAACATTGTTTTAATGAAAACCAAATTTCATGCCTAAATAATTCAAATATGTATTTCAATATCCTAAAGTCAAATTAAATGTCATGCATTCTATATAACCCCAAACCTAAGTCCCATGTCACAATTCAAAAAATAAAACAATATAGTCTTTGAATAACATAAATTTCAAATAATAAATCTAAAATACTTTAATATAAAAAATGATTCCAAGTCAAGACCCTCCTGATGCCGAGTCCGCGTCCTAACCTGGTGGGTTAATTTGTAAAGATAGAAATAAATGGGAGTGAGCTTAAAAAGCTCAATGTGAGTCCTATTACAAGTAAGTCAGTGCAAATGGTAGATGACTCATACAAAATAGCAATTCATAGTTTATAATATTCCAGAATGGCGATTCAAAGTTTATGCAAGTCACTTTTATAGCAATTCAAAGTATCAATTATTTAGATCAACACATCAATATCATAATATTCCAGAATTCACAGTTTATGCATGCACATGCTCATGAATCGCGATGCAGTTTCAATTTATTAGAATAGATCCTACCCAACTCCACTACACATCACAGTAGGACTTCCCTAGAACTCCTCTACCCTTACACCACGTTATGGATGAACTGTTAGTATTAGAAATATTGGTGGATGAACTACCCATTGGTGTAGATAAAAGTTGCTAGTACGTTGTGGATAAACCACTGTAATGCGTTGTGGATGAACCACTGGTCATTGTAGATAAACTGTTGACTTTTTCTCCGTTCATATCGTCCCACCCCATGCAATGCAACATGACATGCTTATAACAAATCAATACGGTAGCAGTAACATGCTTATAACAAGTTGATACAATAAAAATTATCATGATTACAATAGATCATTACAGTAGCAATAAACTTGCTTATAACAAATCGATACAGTAGCAATTAACATGTTTATAACAGATCATTACGGTAGCAATAAATTTGCTTATCATGCATTTGGTTCAATAGTAGTAGTAGGAATGTATTGTTCATAAATCATGCATATAGCAGTAATAATTCAGACATCCTGATCATAGATTTCAAAATATTCATATTGTCAGGGATTCAACTGAGAGTAATAAAACTCTAAAAATAATTCAGGGACTATATAGGGACTAAACGAAACAATTCACAAATTTTTATGAAAAACTGTAAAACAGAGGTCACATAGCCGTGTGAGATGATAAAGGCCATGTGGTATGTAACATCCCCTACCTGGTCCAGTTATCGGACCTGAGAAATAAAGTGTTACTAACAAATAAAAAACATTTGCAAACATTTTATAGTTCAAAATGTAACATCCCTACCCGTCTTTACGTCAGATTAGGGTTACGGAATATTACAGTACCATTCAGAACATTTAACTTCAAATAGAAACAATTACGCAAATTATCTATTGACATTCAATAAACCATTTTAATTAAGAAAGAAATACAATTATGGGCCTTAAACCGAGCCTGCGGGGCTCTAAAAGTAGTTTGGAAATGTTCAAGGATCATTTTGAAACAAATCAAAAAAGTTTGGAAAAATTTACAAAATTTGAAAATAGGGGTCACACAGCCGTGTGGCATAGGGACATGGTTGTGTGGCCAACCGTGTGACAGGCTGTTTAGTTTTCGAAATAATTTCACACGGCCGTGTTGCACGCCCTGTGCCAGATTGTGTAACATTCGAAATACCCTCACACGGCCGTGTTCATATTCGAATGAAAAACACATGGTCGTGTGGCCATTCCACATGCCCATGTGACCACTCTACACATATGTGCTACCAAGCTGTGTAACTCACTGATGTCGTGTGATTTAAGGTCACATGACCATGTCACAGGCCGTGTAAAACCTACACCTAAATGCAAAAGAGATACATGACCGTGTGGGTAGGCCATGTGTTACACACGGTCATGTGACAGCCCATGTCCTAGGTCATGTGTGCCTTAAATAACTTCAAAAACAAGTCAAAACATGACCTATTTCTTAGGTGCTAAGACAACTAAATACACATGTTTACAAGCCTCCAAAATACATCCAAATAGATCCAAAACATACCAAATCATTCAACCTATACGCCTAACTAATATGCCCTCATTGACACTACAATTCAAATATCCAATCAAGTTGCATTTCAAGGTTTACATAATCACATTTTAACACATGACAAATTTACCATTCATCCACAACATTCAAAACCATATCACTATAGGATAGTCCTTCACTACTAGCATAGAACAGTATGACCAAAATTATATACTTATGATTTACAAAGCAAACATCAAAAACCTATTCACATGTACTAAAGTTCATCCAAAGACAAACCTTATTCAACTTTAAGAAAATCCATAAGTAACAAGTAACCAATATATTTACAAATAACCTATTACATGCCATATACCAAAAGAGAACATTCAAAAACTACCAAAAGATTTCTAGATAGTGTGATTTCTTTAAGTTTATCTGATCGCCTGCTTTCCATAAAATGTTAAGGAAATAAGATAAATAACACGAGTAAGCTTTTATAAAGCTTAGTAAGTTCGACGGTTAACATGATAAAACTTACCGAAATAACATAAATAATTTTAATAACAAGATTAATAGTCAGTGCTTCTTGTCAACCACAATCCATAACAGGTGAGTTTATACACAAATGAGTATGAAATTCATTTGAATATAAATTATATAAATTCATTTAATATCAAGTCACAGGGCTATCAAGAATTCAATAAAAATCTTCTAAAAAATTCACTGACAAGTCTTTTAACACTGGAAACCTTGCCCAATGAATGATATACAGATAAGAGTACATAGTTATCCATCCGAAACATGCCAAACGCTCACACGAGCCAATCCAACCATAAACAAGCCTTGGCACCAATTGCCTATGCTGAAGGCTAATATCCCTCCGAAACCACGCCTGAGCACCAAGTTCCAAGTTCGAAGGCTTTACATCTGCCCCCGATAACACGCCGGAATCACTATAATATAACATGATATATCGCAACAAATGCTGAACCTCGGTATAGTCAGTGTATAAACACAAGTCTGGATCTATTGTCTCGTCACATCACATATCAATCCCATACAGTACACATTATAAACATTTGACATGCCAATCTTACTCTATCCTACGTTTATCTGACTCAAGACATATCTTCGCTGAACAGTGTTCCAAAATAGTTTATTACTGCAATTCACTCTAATTTAACATCAAACATTCATTTAAACATTTAGCACCAATTTCCATTCAATATAAATTCCAAAATAAATTAAATTAAACCAAAAGAACTTACCAGGGCTAAACTGCAGAAACAACAGAAGTTTAAGGACTATTCTACAACTTTCCCTTTTCCTCAATTATCTATTAGTTCTTGATCTATAATATAATTGATTTCAATTATTCACCTCAAATTCATATACTAATCAATTTAATACACATGATCTCCTATTTACAATTTTTTCCACATTTACCCCAAACTTTTACATTTTATTCACTTTAATCCTTAAGACTAAAATATGATTATTTTTGCAATTAAATCTTATATCCATAGAAATTATTTCATAACCATCCCAAATCATTCCTCACAAGCCAAAATTGCATGAGAAAAAACATGTCATACTTTTATTATTTTCAATTAAATCCCTGAACTTAAAAATTATACAAAATTACTTTACAAAATAACCCTATTTAACAACCAACCTTAATAATCTACATTAACCTTCAAAAACATATCAAACTCATCAATGAAATCTTTCTAAACCTTTATCAGTTTTATAATTCAACCCCCATGTTATCTAGATTAAGTTAAAACAATTACAAAAACATAAAAACTACTAGAAACGGGTTAAAAATGAGCTTACATGGAAGGAAATGGACAAGGTCGAAGCTTCCCCTATGTTGTTAATGGTGCTTTTAATTTAGGCAACAAAAAAAATTAAGAAGATGATAATGTTTCTTTTCTTTATTTTATCTTAATCTAACTTTTAATTTTATTATAAGATAAAACTTTCATATAACATATAATTAAACAAGCCTAAACTAGCCACTAGCTAAATAAATGGATTATTTTCCATATTAAACGATCCTATTTCACTTAAATTAACAATTAGCACTAAACACTAATAGTAATTAACTTTTTGCAACTTTTACTATTTAGTCCTTTTTCCTTAATTAATATATCAATTACCAAAATTTCTTAACTAAATTTTAATACGACTCAAATGACCTCATAAATATTAATTATTTAATAGTTATGAACTAACACATCAGATTCGTGGTCCTGAAACCGCTGTTTTTGACTTCACTTGAAAATGGGTTATTACACAAAATCTTAAATAAATATCAATTTATCACTTATAAGCAAATATATCATGAAGTTCAATCTATTTGGGTTATTTTTGAGCTTACAAAAGCTTAAAACCAACTCGCAAGAAATAGGGATGAAATTGAAATTAAAATAAAAAGATGGGAAAATCTACAAATAGGGGACATATGGTTGTGTCCCCTATGGGACACATGACCGTGTAGGAAAATCGTGCAACAGATTGATGCCGTGTAGGGTTGGAGTCACACGAACGTGTGAACAAACTGTGGTCGTGTGCACAAAAAATCAACCAAATCCTATAGGCCACAAAGCCGTGTCTTAAGCCATGTAGGGCACACTGTCGTGTGTCAGACCTTGTACCAGGTCATGTACCAAGCCATATGTGCGCCTAAAAATACCTTCCAAAATAAGTTATTCCACCTACATACACTTAGGCAGCAAACAACTATTTAAACCACATCCAAACCAACTCGATAGCATCAAAATCAAACCAAAATCATCATTTACAACAAACATCCTAAGTTTCTAACCAATATGTCACAATTGGCTCCTTAATCAACAAATTGAACCAACCAAAAGATCACATACATACCAATCTAATAAACCTTCCATGACACTTTCACTATCACCTAATCAAACATAAAATAACCATTGAAGCAATCTCATGTTTTTATAATCAACTTACCAAAACATTTTAAGCATACCATCCATCATTCCATATCCAAGCATCAACCAAAAACACATAAAATAGAATGATATTTTCTCAACCATTAAATATGTAACATCCCATTTTTCAGCGGTGTTAGAAATAATGGTTTCAGAGCCACTAATCCAATGAGTGAGTCCGTAAATATTATTATTTAATATTTACAAGTCAAAAATAGTATTATAATAATTTTTTATTTTATAATTTATGTTGTTTGAACTAAATTTTAAGTGTAAGTGGCTTATTCCAAAAGTCAAATGGTTTTAGAAAATGAGGTATCGAGACCTCGTTTCTATGAACCGAGTTCGTAAATATTTTATTAAATATTTACAGAGTGCTATTAGGGTTATATTAAAATTTAGTTAAGAAATTTTAATGTTTAGATAGTTAATTAATTGAAAAGGACTAAATCGTAAAAGCTACAAAAAAATTATATCCTATTAGTTAAATGTATCAAATAGCTATGAAAAGGTGAATTGTTGGACTTAAATGGTAAATATACCATACCATAGTTAGTGGACGGTTTGTGGCAAATTTTTGTTAATTTATATGATATATTTTATTATTAATAAAGTAAATATTAGGTAATAAGTAATAAAATAAAAGCAAAAGATGATTTTTCTTTATGATCTTCTTCCCCAACTGTGAGAACATCATTGTTGACACCAAGAGGTTCTCATCCATGCATGTGTGAGATTTTTAGGTCCGTTTTTAATGATTTTTATGTTTTTGAGCTCGTATAAGCTTAATCTAGTTAGCTCGGGGGTCAATTTGTAAAACTGTTAAAGGTTTAGAGAGTTTCCATGAATGATTTTTAGGTATTTTTTATTTTAATGAATGAAATATTAAAGTTGATAGTTAGATATAAGTATTTTGTTAAGTGGTTTTTAGTGATTTTGAATGTTAGGGATTAAATTAGTTAAATAATAAAATTCAAGGGAAATAATGTGAATTTGTGAAAGATGTGGGTTGTTTTCGAGACCTTTAAGAAAATCGACTAATATGAGTTCTCTTTTAAAAATGGTAAATTTGCATGTTACAAATATAAAGACTAAATTGAATAAAAGGAAAATTGTTGGGGCAATTTTATAAGTTCACATTAAAATGTGTTAGGCTTGAATTAATTATTTTAAGCTATTTGAATTATTTAATTAAATGAATTTATATTATTTAGATCAAGAATGCTACAATTGGATTTAAATCAAGGAAAAAGCTAAGGTTTCGGACTAGTTGTTGACTCTTTTTTAGCAACCGTTCTAATTAAGATAAGTTCGTATAAGGATTAAATTTGTTAATGCTATTTTAGATGGAATATTAATTAATATTTGTGATATGCATAATTAGATTGATAGTTGTGTATTAATTTTGGTACAATGGATTTAGTTGTGAAGCTAATTAAATTAAAGTCTATATATGAAAAATATGAACTTCACTAATGTGTAATAGAATGGTACAGTTGAATGAAAGGAAAGAGTTTGGATGTGTAAAATTGAAAAATGTGTATGTCGTGAAGCATGTGTGAAATGGTATAATATAAAGAAATTTAAAGAATCAGATATGTGAAAATGTCCCTCTTGAACCTTATGAATACTTAGGATACAAATGACATGTCATTAGGGATTATACGGTTTCAGGTGTTGTCCTTGATGTCCTACTAATGGTTGAGGTCCTGCATTTGTTGTGGATTCTCCACAGCTCATGTGAACAGCATCGTGTAGCTAACATCTCGACCCACAGCTCATGTGAGCACTATTGGAAAGGTTACAATTATATGAAAAGATACACTTTGTGTAAGTATTCCCGAGTAGACGATGTAATTCTATATGGTTCAACAAGTAAAAAAAGGTTAACGGAAAGGCATGTATAAAAACTTAATGTTACTAATGTTCATATGAAATGGAAAAATGGATATATATATATATGATGGATGATATATAAAGTCTAAATGCTTATTATGTTTATGTCATGATTTACTTGGTACTTGCATGTAATGTTATACTTACTAACCTTATGAGGTGATGTGTATAAGAAAGGAATTTTGGGATGTGACATGATGAAAGTGTGATTGGTTGTTTAGTTTAATATGTTCGGTAAGTTTAAGTTTCTTTTATATGGACTTACTAAGCACTAATTGCTTGCGTAGTTGTTTTCTCTATTTTGTAAATCATCAAAAAAGCTCAACTGGTTGGAATCTTGTCGGAGCATCATCACACTATCCATTCATCATATTGGCAGTTATGGTAGTTTTGGTTAATGGTTATAAATGGCATGTAACAGGATTAAAAAGGTTATTCCAGTGATTTGTCTTGTTTAGGTTGTGCTAAGTTTGTTGTGGTTAATGACATTAAATGATAGCATGTGAATAATAGGTACAAGTATATGTGGATGAACTTTATGCATGCTTTATAGATAGTAAGTATTGTAAGGTGTAATGCCATGTTTTGGAATGACTATTTGGCATGGTTTGTAACAGCCTGAAATAGGGCCTAGTCGGAACAGTGGTTACAAGGCAACAAATCTGAAGTAGAAATATTTATTTTATGACTATTTTAGAGTCCATGATATGTTTGAGTGATTGTGAGAAAATTTTGTTAAGTAAATTTTATTGATAAAGTGCCCAATTTTATTATTGGGATTAAATAGCCTTAATTGCAAAATATGAGTTCTAGAATATAAGTACTTGTTTGAAATGGGGGTTTAAACTAGAGGTTTTTAAATGTCAAATAGACCATAATATTTTGGTATGGACAAAACTAGACATGAAAGGGTAAATTAAAGGGTTAGCAAAAAGGGCATTTTGGTCATTTGGGTGTTTTAAGGCTTAAAAGACAAAATAAAAGCCCAAAAATCTGCTTATCTTCTTCATATGACTGCCGAAATTTACATGACTCCATAGGTAGGGTTTCAAGCTTTTCAAAGCTCAATTGTAAGTGTATTTGAGCCCCGTTTTTAATGTTCTTCGTATTTTTGAAACCCTAAAAGCTTAACTTTTCTATTTCTACCATTTATTTGCATGAAAAATGAAGTTTAAAAAAATTGACCCATGCTAGATAATTGTGCATTTTGATGTTTAACGGTAGAATAAGGATGCTTGAGGTTAGGAGAACGATTTTTGTTAAGTGATTTTCGTTGAAAATGGTTAAACGGGTTAATTAGTAAAAATTGTTAATGTTTATAAAAGCATGAAATAGTGAGAATTTGAGGTTGCCATAGAAGAGAAAAATGTTTAGCATGTCTTAAATCTTATAGAAATCTAATAAATTTCAATTTCCGAGCCTTGAGGTAAATTCGTAATTATGCAAAAGTTTAGGGGCAAAAATGTGAATTTTGTCAAAATATGTTTTAGGTCTGAAATGATTAGTACATTAATTAAATGAGTGAATTTCATCATTTTAGATCAAGAAAATTGATATTTGGGCTTAAATCGAGAAAGTGCATGGTTAAAGACAAAAAGAGAAAATTAGCCGAAATTTCATTTGAGGTAAGTCCGTGTGATTAAATGAGCATGATATTTATGCTATTGTTATTATACTTGAAAATATATCTTGTCATGATTGTATTAAAGTTTATGTTGATGATATTGTATAAGAGAAAGTGATGTCAAATGTAAATGACATTTATGTGTTGATTGAATGCTTGGAGATTTGATGGAATATGATATTCCATTGAAACGAGTAAGTTGTATGTAAATAATACAATTACATTGTTATTATTATGTGCTGAATTAATATAGCATAAAATGCTTGATTGTGGAAATGAGAACGCATAATGATAATTGAGATAGTAGAATTCTCTTTTAAACCATAGGGAATAAATCGGATATTCATGCCATGACGTATAGGTTATTGTGAGCTAGTGTAAGACCACGTCTGGGACATGGCATCGACATTGGGATGAGTGCTAGTGTAAGAAATGTCTGGGAGATGCATCGACCTCGAGATGTAAGCTAGTGTAAGACATGTTTGGCACATGCATCGGCTACAAGATGTGTCAGTGTAAGACCATGTTTGGGGCATGGCATCGGCACAGATATGTGAGAGCTAGTGTAAGACCATGTCTGGGACATGGCGTCGGCCTCGATTTCGATAGTCAGTCTAAGACCATGTTTGGGACAGGGCATCAACTTGATGGATGAGCCAGTGAAAGACCATGTCTGG
This sequence comes from Gossypium hirsutum, assembly GCF_007990345.1. Classification (NCBI taxonomy): domain Eukaryota; kingdom Viridiplantae; phylum Streptophyta; class Magnoliopsida; order Malvales; family Malvaceae; genus Gossypium; species Gossypium hirsutum. The sequence continues at coordinate 32,976,996 of NC_053436.1, forward strand.
GACATAGCATCAACTTGATGGATGAGCCAGTGTAAGACCATGTCTGGGACATGGTATCAGCATTATATCCTATGTTTGAGGCTTAATGAATATCCGATAGCTTTTCGAATGGTTCGACGGTGAGAGTTATGGTTTAAGCTAAACGAGAAAGGTTATGACCATATTGTGAGTGGTACAGGTACTTAATGAAATTAATGAGATGTGAATTCAATTCATGTTATATGATTAGTAAGAAATGAAAATTAGCATGTTGAGTAACACAAGTATGTATGCCAAGCTCATGAGAAATGATTTCAGTTTATGATGCACCTTTAGTGAAGATGTAAATAGGTAATTCATGCTTAAGAGAATGATTTTGTGATGACCTTGTGATTATAGGTCTATACTTATAATGTATGAATATGTAACCTTACCAATGTGGTAAAATTGAATTAATATGGTGTGATAAATTTAGTATCGTTAATTTACACTAAAACAGTTTTGGACAGCAACCATAGTCCGACTTTGAAAATCCACAAAAAAATTTGGAAATTGAGTTAGAGGCTGAATAAAATATGAAATTAAATCCTAATGAGTCTAATTTTACATAGAAGAAACGGTGTAAGCAAAAGAGTTTTATATTATGAAATATTTAAATTGTTGTGAGACAGAGTCAGAATGACTTCGAAATCCCTTGTTCTGATTTGAGAAAATCATTAAAAATTGTACAAAAATAGTTATGAGTTATAATTTATATGCTTATAATTTTTAATGAGTTTACTTTCAAGAGAATAGTATTCTTAATGAGTCTATTTTCAAGAGAAACAGACAGGAACATCATTTGAGTCCCGTATTATGAGATAATTAATTTTTAGTGAAGAAGGGTCAGAACTGTCAAACAACAAAAAAGGGTAACTTTAAGGAATAAATTGTACTAATTGGCGAAACCAAAAATTATAAAAATTTTATGGTAAGAATATATGTAAGTATAGTTTCATGGAAAATTAGGAAACTTAATTTGGAGTTCCGTAGCTCCAAATATAAATAATTTAGTGACTGTGACTCGAGAAAACAGCTTGACTGGAACATGAGTAAAAATGCAAATAGGGTTGTATTACCATGAGAAGAAAGTTGATAAGTTACTTATTATTTTCATATGATCTTACTAAGCTATAAAGCTTACTCCCTTCCTTTCCTTTCTTTTAGTGTTTTCAAGTTAGCTTGGAGTTGGAGATCGTCGGAGGCAGCATCACACTATCAAGTCGCTACCTTTGGAAAAAATAAAGTATATATTAGAATTTTTCAAGTGAGTGGCATGTATAGGGATCTAGTTGATTGAAATGCATTATTTTACTTTGGCCAAATGTGTTGGCTTATATTGAGTTATATGCATATGGCCATGAGATGTTGCTCATATTGATTATGGCTTGTAAGCCTAGCTATTCATGTCATGTCTAATGTTTATAATATGATTATGTTTGTTTGCCATGCATGGTTAGTAATATGACATGTGTGTTGGATGCATGCTCTATGACCAATTGAGGTGGTCATAGCCATGTAGTAATTGCACATTATATACACAACGTGATAATGATTGAACATGAGTGCTTGGTGGATAAGTTGGTAACCATAGTATAATGGTAAAAATGGTCATCAAAATGACCAGTCTTATGAATGTGAAGTAAGGGATCTAGACTTGGCATTGCATGAGTAGATGCATTACTTGTAAGAGGATTTGTTAATGTTAAGGATATATCTTAATAAAGAGTGTTTAATCACTAAAATGATGCCATGAATTGCGATTTTGATGTGCATAAGGTTGTAAGAGATTTTGGTTAACATGAAGGCTTAGAAAATATCCTAAGTGTTGGCCACACGGGCTGAGACACGACCGTGTGTCTCAACCGTGTGAGGGACACAGCCTGGAGACACGGGCGTGTGGCCGTGTGGTTCGATGTACATGCTGACGTCATAAACAGAGAGTTACACAGTCTGAGGAGACGGACGTGCCGATGGCACACGGGCGTGTCCTTATGTCCACATGGGCGTGTGACCCTGTTTCATGGGAAAATTTCCTAAGTTTTTCTAAAACTTTTCAAAGTTCTCGGTTTAGTCTTGAATCAATTTTGATGAATGTTTTGGGCTTCGTAGACCCAAATAAGGGATGACATGCATGTGTTTGAAAGGCTTTGAATTAAAAGAGATTTTATGGCCCGGTTTTTGCATGAATGTGTATTTTTGGTAAACTTGTTTTTCAAGGGACATTTTGGTACCTAAGACACGATCTGTCACATGGCCACATGGCCTAAGATACGATCTGTCACATGGCCATGTGTCACACACAGGTTGTTCGCACGACCGTGTGTCCTTATTATTTTTAAATCCAAGTTTCAGACGTGTCTCCCCAAACAGTTAGTTACATGATCTAGCACACGACCATATTCGAATATGCACACGATTTGGCACACGGCCCAAGACACGACCGTGTAACCCTATTTCGAATGTCCACACGGTTTGGGCTATGTCACACGGCCTGGACACACGACCGTGTGATACATATTTCAAACATTTTTCATGTTTTGCCTGAAATTTAATTTGCTTCAAATAAGTCCCTAATTGTTTCAAAATTGCTTTTAGGGCCAATCAAGCTCGATTTAAGGCCCGTAAGAGTATTTTTATCATATTTAAATTACATTATTGAAAATAAATATGTGAATTGCATTTTGATCCATGTTTTGATAATTAAGGTTCTGTTTACACTGCAATGTTCTGTAACCCTTAACCGATGACGGAGACAAGTTAGGGATGTTACAAAACCATTAGGTATATAACCAAAGCTGCCTAACAAGACAACAACAACATGACTATTACCATCACATATATATACACACACTTATATGCATAGTCTCAAAAATGCCAACAAAATACAAAATGATCATTATAACCCTAAGACTTCCTAGGTACATGCCAAGACCAAAAAGAACATATCACCAAAACTTGAGTTTGGGATTGTCACTGGATGCAGAGTTGACGATCGAATCCATAAGTACCTAAATTGCGTACGGGAAAAAAAAAACCTTACGATTAGTATAAATCAGTGGTATTTCTATAATCTGAACATAAAAGCAAAACATAATACATATACAATACTCAAGTTAAAATTAGATTATGCTATGCAATTAACATGTCAAATAAACAAGTTATATATATTCATCGATTACTTTAATTACATTTTTCTAATGTTGAAACATGTCAATTTTAATTCAGCAATCATTTGATATCTCAAATTATATAATGATACATTCCATTTCAACTTCAAATCCAAAATTTCAAATGAACATTCCCATCAATGTTTCAAACCATTTCACATTTGAACACTCCATTTCTCATTCCATTTCCATTTTTCATTTATTTGTCATTTCAATATCAAGTATACTATTTTCACCATTTATTTCCATATTAACACGAATTGGACTTAGAGGGATAGATAGATTCAACCAACACATCAGTTTGGCACCCAATGCCTAATCAAATAAATCTGAAGCAAATAGTTGCACCTAGCGGTATCAATAAGTTTGACACCTAGTGCCTTATCTACTTATAGTCGAAGTAACCCTGAACTCTTCCTTTCCTATGGCATGTCAACTATATCCAACTCTGTCTGAACAATTAATAGAGTTTTCATTTCATATTTCACTATCAACTAATATCTCAATTCACCTTTATTTTCATCATATACATATTTATTGAACATATGGCGACAATAGATCATCACAATATATACTCAATTTCAAATTTGTATAAATGTATAATTTTTTCATAAATATTCAATTTAATCCTCAAAAACATCAATCAATTCAACTCAATACAATACAATCCAATTCACCTCATCATCACAAAATGATTCACCTCATATTCTTACCATGCACACAGTTCAAAATGCAACAATTTACAAGTAGTTCAGATTATAAAAACACAAACCGTAAACTCCAAGCTATTCGTCGATGACTTTATCTTTTTCTTTTTTTTGAGGAATTCGGGTCGACGTTAGATATGGATTAAAAAACATAAAATTATCAATTCATAGCCATTTTCACATTCAATTTCAAAGTTATGCATGTTTTGCATTTTATTTAATATAGTCCCTAAAATCGAGACTAACATACTTTCAATTTTAACCTCAAATTTTTATACTGATTTCACTCTAGGCCTGATTTAACTTCATATTATTCATTTCTACCATAAATTTTGAAATTTGTGCAATTTAGTCCCTATTGCACAAAATCATCAATTGACCTTACAATTTAATCCTTTTTCAATTCTAAACTTAAAATCTATCAAAATGACACCTCAAGCTTCAATTATTCTATAATGGTAACATCTTCAAAATTTAAAAATACCAAAAATTACAACATGGGTCAACTAGCTTACGCTTCTAGGATTCTGGAAACATAAAAATTACAAGAAAGTGACTAAATCAAACTAACCAAATTAGGGCTTGAAACCTTCGAAAATCCTAGTCTTGGGTTGAGCTCTTCTCCCTTTAGGTTTGAAACTTTGTAATTGAAATAGAAAATGGTTTTCTCTTTCAATCTAGCAAAGTTATTATCTTTTATTAAATTAATTAACTTTTTATTTTTAATTTATTTTATTAAAAAATTTAAGAATATAAATCCATATTGCCCTCCAGTAATAATTTAACATTGGTTTAATTGCCTCATAAGTCCCTCAGCCAAGATATACTTAATAATTCACTAACAAGTAAAAGTTTGATACTTTTATGATTTAGTCCCTAAACTCTAATTAAGCATTAATTCACCGAAATTACTAGACTGAAATTCAATTCACCTCAAATCTAACTTCGTAAATATTTAATAATTCGATATTTACAAGTTTAATTTATGAAAATGGAGTTTCGAAACCACACTTTTCGGTACCACTAACTTCCGAGTTGTTAGATGAAAGGGTTACACGACCGTGTAGCCAGGCCGTGTAATAGACTATGGTCGTGTGGTAAACATTAAAATTAGCCTACAGGAGAGACACGACTGTGTGGCAACCTGTGTGGGACGGCTATGGCCATGTCATTCACAATCTAGCCTATGGTTTGCAGGGGCACATGGTCGTGTGGTCCACCTATGTGGTCCATATGCCTTTGTGGGAGACCGTGTGGCCTTAATCCTACACATGATCACCACTAATTCACTTGGGAAAGAGCACATACTTTCCACTGCATTATCTGATATAGTTCTTTTAAATCTGGTCCTTCAAACGACATTTACATAAGAATTAACAGTTGGTTTCAAGATTTGGGCAAGATTCACAAAAGATTGATTAATCGAACTAAAGATTTACGTTGGACAATGGAATTACGAAATCTAATCATTGAAACGAAGTATACTTACTGATTTTTGTCTAAGATATTGAATGACACTGACGATGGTTCTAAATATCGATAGAAATTAAATGAATAGGGAATGATCCAATAGGGAAAAATAATGAACAACACAAAGGTTGCAAAATTTGGTGCAAGAATGAGAGAAAATGAAATAAAAAGAAAAGAAATAGAGAGATGGAGAGCAAATTCTATTAAAATTTGAATATGGGCAATATGAAAATCTAATTAGAAAAAAAAAAAGGAGAAAAAGATGGTGGAATTCTAATTCTATTGTAATTTTGAGGAAGGGCAATATATGAATTCTAATAGGAAAGAATTGGTTAAATTCCTAAGGTTTGTAAAACCTAAGGGTTGCACATATAGTTTACCTTAAAGCTTTACCAAATTTTCAAAATTAAAAGGGAAAATAGGGCTCGAACTTGGGTCTTTTGGGAAGGGCTCTAACACTTTAACCATTGAACCTATAACTTATTATTACTTTATTTAGACATTTAATTGTATATATTGTAATTTTCGAAAGACTTGCCAAAATCACAAAATTAAAAGGAAAAAGAGGGCTCAAACTTGGGTCTTTTGGGATGTGTTCTAGTGCTTTAACCATTTAGCCTATCACTCATTTCTTGCTTAATTCATACATCTAACCGCATATAAATTTTGAGGTAGCAATTTGGGCATTTAAACAAGGCTTTGCCAAAAATTAAAAGAAATTAGAGGAAGGGGACTCAAACCTTAGCTGTTAAAGAGAAGGCACTAATGCCTAACCATTTAGTCTATATCTTATTTCTTTCTTATTTTAGACATTTAGTCGTATATATTTATTTTGGGGTGTGACTTTACCCTGGTTTACCAAAAATAATAAAATAGGAGGAAAGGAACTTAACACTTAACTATTAGGCCTAAAGCCTATTTCTTATTTAACAAACGCACATGATAACTTTATACATTGGGACATGACCACCCTCGGTTCACAAACTTGACCAAATGTGGCGCTCCACACCTAGTCAGGTTAGACCGACTCGAATCCAGAACATTACTTTAGTCACTTACGTGACCTCCAGACAACCACCAACCACACCATACTAAATTATTTACATGTATATTCATCAATAATATAGTTTAAGGTAAACATACAAGTCTAAAAAACATGCTTTTGTAGCGCTACTCTTGATCAGATCAACATCGGGGGTGAAATCGTCAATTAATATACGACATAAGTAACATTCATAATTCAAAAATTAAATCATTTTTTCAGTATAAAACAATTTAATAAGGGAAACAACTGAAAGAAAATACCAGAACTGATAAGTAAAACTTATTTAATTTTTAAAGCAAAGTTTAAGGACTAAATCGTAAATTGAGTAAAATATTTAGTAAAACCTTTTTGTAAAATCGAGAGTAAAATTATGGAATTATCCATATGGAACTTAATCATATTATGGAATTGTCCATATAGAACTTAATCATGCAAATTTTCAAGTCATTTCATAGCATTTAAGGACTCCAATTGTAGAGCATAAAAATCAAGACTCAATTGCAAAGATAACAAAACGCGTTTAAAACCTACATATGACACATTAACACCTATCCACACATACTATTTCATGTTTTCATGCCAAGTTTCCTATTCTAACATATCGTATATAGATCATACGAATCATGCTCAATTACACTAAAACATACTTTAACATACTTTAACACTCTAACTAGTTAGTTATACTAGCATATAAAGTCACAATTCATATTACTCAACATGTAAAATTGGCATCTTATGCATTTCTAAGTGCATTATAGGTTCATACCTTAACATTTGGTCATTTTAAGCTTCTCTCAATGTTCAACAAGTCATTTAAGCATATATAACAATAATTCACTAAGCACATGCATATCATCCAACATGCAACCAAAACTTAACAATCATGCGTATTCAAGATTTAAATCCAATCAATCAACCACAAATCCAGTTCTTTTGACCCCATTTTTGGGATGTAACATGTTTATATTAATAATTTACAATTAACATAATTGAAAAATAGTGCCACATAAATAATTATGTTAATATAATAAAAAAATTTGAATCAAAATTAAAATTTAATACATATAATTGCACCAAACCAAAGTTAATATATTACATTGCATAAACTAAATCACAGTTGATTTATAATTTTAAGATTTATTGATGGTTGTTGAGACCACCAAATATAAATGTCCTACACTCTAACTAAATTAAACAATAGTATAGAGAACCAAGGTCAAGCCCACAAGAACTAGGATTCCTAATATTGTTTTTAGCGTGACCAAATTCCAAAGTTGTGGCAACTATCATGCCTACGACTTGTAACTTACTAAGTTGAAAATAAATCAAAGGGGGTTTTAGATGATTAAGGTTAAAAATATAAAAATTAAGAGAGCAAAATAATAATCGAATTATAATTGCAAAATAAAATTAAATAATTGAAATCAAATTAGGAAATCAAATATGCAAATTCTTAGCCTTAGACTAGGAATATTCCAAACTTTAGTCGATCCTTGCAAGTGAATTTTTCCTTCCAAACAATAAGCTAGTTATAGCGACCAAGGACACCTCAACTGCTAACTTTTCCTTGTGTAGTTGATTCCGATACAACCTGCAAAACAAGCCTTACTGACTATCTAACCATGTAACAAGATCTTAATAGCCTTGCGATCTAGAAGAGCCTAACTCGAATTAACAACCTTAACTGCTTGGTTCATTTAAATGATCACTATCTCCCTTGACAGAATCCAACTAGTCTTTTCCCACTTGAACAAGTCAATTTGTTCACAAGAACTTGAACACGACAAACGATTATCTTGTTTTCCAAACTGTATGCCAAACTACTCCAACCCAACGTGTAACACCCCTAACCCCTCTCTGTCGTTAGATTAGGGTCATGGGCATTACTAACCAATCAGAACATTTAATTACATCACAAGCAGTAGTATAAGCTAACTAATATCATCACAATAAATAGGGGCAGATCATGCCAATCTAATACTTGCATAGTAGTGTCTTATATAATCGAATAGCGTATTATGCTATGCAATGCTAAACTTGGTCTTCCACTGTCTACACTTTTATAACTATTTATCCCTTCTTGAATGCTAGAAGTTGGATATATAATAAGACTATTCCAATTATTAGCATCAGAATATTGGTCCATACTCCGACTATTACTACCTTCGATGATGTTAGTAGAATTCACTTAGTTTACTAATTCATTCTAATTCAGAGTAAAAGTTACTCTTACAGCCTCTATTTTGAGTCTACGGGACCCTAAAAATAGTCTACAAATAGGAAGGGTCTAATTTGGAATAATTTTGAAAGTTTAAGGCTATTTTTGAAAATACTTAAAAATAGAGGACACACGGCCGTGTGGCAAGATCGTGTAGAATGCCCCAAACCGTGTCTCTACCTGTGTAACTCACTGACTTGGGTTACATAGCCATGTCCCAGGCCGTGTGTCAGCCCGTGTGGAAACTACACCTATACTATTTTTCCACATGCCCGTGTGTGTTGTCCGTGTATGGCACACAGCCGTGTGACAGACCATGTGCACCTAAATGTACCTTAAAACTCAAGTTTACCATTTTATGCTTAGTTGGACACTAAGCAACACAATTACTAACCAAAACTCACACAAACATGCTCAAAACATGCCAAAATAACCATCTTAGTGTCTAACCAATGTACACTCATTGGTATCACATTTTATACCATCAAATAAACCAACAACACATCAACCATTCAAAGACTTTCATTCATACCAAAATTTTCATAATTGAACCAATATTTAGCTACTTAGGCTACCAATTTTTTAGCTAAACACATACCAAAACTATAACTAGGCTAACATACCAACATAGCCTCAACTACAACCATATATAGAATTAACCATCATTTCACTAGCAAACCAAGATATCAACACCTTATAAACGACATGGACAAAGGACTTCCTAAGTACATGCCATTACAAAATAAGATATCACCACATTTGAGCTCGGAATTTGTTGTTGGATGCTGAGTTGGAGATTAATTGAAAAGTACTTAGATTGGGCACGAAAAACAAAGCCACACGCTAAGTATTACTTAGTGGTATTTATATAATATGAACAATTTAAGCTTGATATGAATAGATAAGATATAAAGATGCAATAAGTAATGTTGTAAAATTTGGTAATCACAAATTTTAGCATATGGCAATAATATTTCATATGTTCAAGCACATATCAATGGTATTCCATATATATAGCATTTGGTAATCCAACTCATGCAATGGCATGATTCATCTTTTTTATCAATACTTGAATTCATTTCAAGATTCACATCTCATTTCATCATTTCATATTTCATTTCTTATCTCATTTTCATTTCTCAACTTTTACATCTCAATATCAAACACATAAATTTATTATTTAATTTCCCTATTAACACGACTCCGACTCGGACGGATAAACGGATCCAACCAATACACTAGTTTGGCACCCAGTGCCTCATCGAATAAATCTATAGTAATAACTATGCCCAACGCTATATAAATTGACACCAACTGTCTTATCAATTAAACTGAAGTAAATTGTCACCCAGTGCCTCATCCTCTCAAGGTCAAAGAAATCCCTGAACTCTTCTTATCCTATGGCATGTCATCCATATCCGACTTAGCCCGAAACAATTAATAGGGTTTGCTTTCACTTTTTAATGCAACCAATGTTTCGATTTCGTATATGTACATTAACACACTTATAACATATATTAATTTGATAGCAACCATAATTTCTCAATCCACATATTTTTCAATTATGTAACATTTGCTTTCATAAACAACTATAGATTCTAATATTCCAATCGAATAACAAATCTCACCTTAATGCTTACCATGACAATTATATCAAAATGCATCATTTTTTAGTTTATCTCGGATAATAGAAATATGAAACATGATTTCCGAGTTATTCGACGTCGATTTTATCCTTCCCCTTTTTACGCAAGGATTCCTATATGACATTAGCTACGAAATAAAACAATTAAAGTACATCAATATTACACAATTCAATTTCACAATAAATTTTCAATTTTTTTAACTATATTTGCTTAAACTTCAATTTAGTCCCTAAATCTTGACTAATTTTAATCACCACATTTAAATTTATATTTTTAGACTAATTTCACTCTAAGCTAAATTTAGCTCCCTATTTTCCAATTCGACCCCTTAATTTTAAAATTTTCTCAATTTAGTCCCTATTGCTCAAAATCAACAATTAATTCCACAATTTAATCATTTTCCACTTCTAACTTAAAAATCTATCTATTTAATCCCTAATACTTAAACTATTCAACAATAACAACATCTAAAATCTTAAACACTACTAAAAATTACAACATGGGTCGGGTAGCCCTAGGTATTGAGATTCCAAAAACGTAAAAATTACAAGAAAATAACTAAATTGCACTAACCAATTTGAGTTTGAACCCCCTAATTTCCCAAAGTCCTGAATTCTCTTTTTCTTTTCTTTCTTTCTTTTCTTTTCTTTCTTTTCTAATTTGCATGCAATCCTCTTTCCATTTTCTTTATTATTTCTTTTATTATATTTTCATTTTATTTCTTATTATTATAACATATATTATTATAACTTATACATATTAAGTTAACATGTTATTATATATATATACATATCATAAATGTTTCATAATGACCGTCCACTTTAAATGAAATAAAGGTATAATTGCTTCCTTAGTCCCTTTAATTTATTTCAATTTATAATCTAACTTTTAACCCTAACGTGATTTAGTCCCTGTACCATAATAGCTCCTATTTCATGCAATTACCTATCCAACATTTAATTCACTACAAAAATAACTTCGAGTTCATTTTACAGGTACAGAGTCTCGAACTTACTTTCCGACACCCCTAACTATCGAGTGGTTTCACAACGTGCACTTTTTAAGTTGAAATTGAATTAACTTTAACGGATGATTGTGACTATCCAATATTCTGGAGAGATAATGAATATCGTGTTGTAAGCTTTTAGAGCCAATTCATTTCTCATGATTCTCAATCGAAATGATAACTGGCCTAAAGCTAAATGGAAATAAGTTGAGCATGAAATTAATCATACTTGATTGGATTATAAGAGTGGATTTTAATGAAAAGATAATATGTGAAGAAGAGAGAGAAATAAAAGGGCAATTGCACCAAAATATTAAAAGAGAAGAAATGGCAGATTGCTTCAAATGCAATAGAAACAAGAATGTGCAAAATTGCCTTTTAAATTCATGTCACACCCCAAAATTGGGCCTAGAAGTTTTGAGGGTAAATTAGGAATTTTGGCTCAGAATAAGTTCAAAAATTTTGAATTGTGGTGACCAAAATTGTTTTTGTCTATGGCATTTTGAAAATTAAATTTTTTTTGAAAATAATGTTCCAAAGACTTTCAATTTTAAAATAAGGACTAGTTTGTAAAATGGTCTAAATTATGAGTTTTTAAAAGGCAATTAAACCAAATTTTAATTTTTTCCTATTTCTCATCCATTGCATTCCAAAGCTCCTCTCATTCAATTTTGATTCCCAAACTTTATTCCCTTGATTTCTTTCATTCTCCCAACAATAAATCTCTATAGAATTTTAAGAAAAACACCCAAAAATACCATAGATTTCTACATTGCTTAACTTTTGGGTTTTCTGGGTTTTTGATCAAATGCTAGGTTTTTCATCATATAAGGTAACAATTTGATTCAATTTTAGTTTTTGATGTTATTTGATCCTTTAAATTGAGTTTTTAGCTGTTAATCGCATGTTTTAAATAAAAGTCAAAAATTGGATCGTTAATGGTGGATTTTGGTATTTTGATTAAAAACATGGTTTCAAATTGTTTTTTAATTATTTTTTACATGATTAGAAGGTTTCTAAACTTACTATAAAGTTTCATTGAAGACTTCCAACATTTTAATGAATTTTCATGAAAATTGTCATAAACATTTCGAAAATTTTGATACCATGAATTGGGTAGTTTTAAGTAGTCTAAAGGTTGAGGATCAGTTGTAGGTGAATAATTAGATGAATGGAACCAGTTGTAGGCAAAAAAATTAAGTATAGACCGAGATATTTGAATTTTAAGTTTTTCATGTCGAAAGTTTTGATTACATGAGAATTTAGCTGAGGCTTGTGTTTTGATTGTTTGAAGTGAGTCTTTGGTTGATTGTTGATTGTATAATTTGTGTGATTATTATGTGTAAAGCATCGGAACCATTGGAGCCTTCAACGAGTAAAGATAAAGGGAAGGAAAAGCTAGTTTAAGCTTTCGGCAATTAGGCGAAAGTGTGATCGGTGAGTGTTTAGAATCGCTACTTGTGATTATGTGAATAGTCTAAACCCTATCCTAAGTTTCAAGTGTAGCTTTCTAGTTCCCTTTCTTTATTTTGGCAATTATGTGATTATGTGAATAATTGTGAATTGATTATTATGATACGATATTGTGATATGAGACATGTGTGATGACTATTGTGAATTGTGTTGTGTTATGTTATGGGCATGATACACATGCCAAATGAAAATGATAATGATATGCTAATAATGCAAATATGTAGCGAACGAGAAAAATTTCGGTAAGTATATATGTGTTGAATTGTAGAATGTAATATTATTATGACAGGTAATATGTGAGAATACTTGTATGTGTTATATGATGTACTGATCTTAATGCACACATATGTGGTCAAATATGTGATGGCTTGTAAGCATTATTATGGCACTTAAAGTGCAAGTAAATGTGAATATGATAAGCATTCATTGTGTACAAGTTGTGATGCAAATTGATGAATATGAACAAAGATTATGTGCATTAAATTAGTAATTAAAAATGTGTAATTGTGAATATTTTGGCCTTGTGATTTATTGAAACCGTTGGATATAGTTGGCATGCCATAGGATTGGGAGTACTCACCTATATGTATTCTATTTTTGGGCATTGAGGCCCTATGATAGGTTGGAGAGATAAGGGAATGCGAGCTAAGCTCCATTCAACGGGACATGTTTGGTGTGTTGGAGAATGTTAGCTTTATGTTTCACTTTTTGGGACATGTTCGACTCCATAAGTTAATTGGTGTGTTGGAGATCTGTGTATCCGATATGTGGTGATAGAGTTCACTTTTATTTTTCATAGCCTCAAGTGATGTGATAATATGATGTGAAATGGATGCATAAACATGTGAATAATATGCTAAATGAGTTGGTTCAAGTTTCATGAAAATGTTAGTATATTCTCCTAGTAAATTGTATATATAATTGTGGTTTGAGTTGTTTCCATTTAGCTTGTGAATGCATGTGAATATATCAGCTGGACTTGTTTGCTATTAAAGCATGTATACATTTTTTAGTCTTGTTGAATTATTGTTAAATAAATTACATATATAAGTGAGTTGAGTGTAATTTCATGTAGGAGTATATGATAGTTTTATGATTTAATGAAACGTGAATATGTTATTTTGACTTGGTCAAAATATGGTTGTGAACGTGTTGTAATATGCTCTTGTTTAACCTTTGATATTGTGTATACTTTGTGGTTACTCCAGCATTCACTGAGCTTGTTTAAGCTCACCCACTCTCTCTAACCATTGCAGATATTTAGTGTTTGTGGTGTGAGCAGTGCAAGGATACCAAGGAAGTGATCCAAGTTAGGCTTTAGTATTTGCGGAGGTGGTATTAATATTATTCTTTGAATTGTAAAGATAAAGCAATGTTGTTATACTTTGATTGATTATTATTGTGACCATCATGATATTTTATGGGTACTTTGATTGATTATTATTGTGACCATCATGATATTTTATGGGTTTAGTTTTCTTGTAACAGCCCAATTTTGAGGATAGTCAGAACAGTGGTTTTGAGACCACAAATCTGACATAGAAGAATTTATTTTTATTATATTTTTATGGTCTGTAGTTTTACGGAATGATTTCGTGAAAATTCCGTCAAAATTTTGACGTTTGAGAACTCAATTTAGTCAGAAGGACTAAATTGTAATAAGTACAAAAGTTGAGTTCTACATGTTAAAGGTGTCCAATTGCTATGGGATTTTAAATTAGAAGTCCTTATATGATAATTAGACCATTTGTTAAGTTAGTGGAAAGAAATAGACATGAGGTAAGAGAATTTTAATGATTTGGGAAAAGGGCATTTTGGTCATTTGGTTAATAAAAGAATAAAAAGGGAAAATAAAGCCAAAATTTGCTCATAACTTGGAAGAACACCATAGCTAGGGTTTTTTCATCTTTCAAGCTTGATTGTAAGTACATCTTAGCCCCGTTTTTAATGCTCTTTATGTTTTTGAAGTCGTATTCACCTGATCTTTCTATTTCTACCATTGTTTTGAAGTAAGGTTCATGTTTAAAATTTTACCCATGTATGAAATGCATGCATTTTGATGTTTTATGGTATTAAATGAAAGTTTGATGTGTAATAAACAACTTTTCCTAAGTGATTTTTGATAGAAATACATAAAAGAACCTATTTGTAAAAAGTTATAAAATGTGTAGCACAGATGTGATTTGATGAAAAATGTAGGCTAATATGAGTATGTATATGGTTCGGCTAGGCTTGGTAACAAAAGAATTGAATACATTTCAATTTACGAGCCTAAGGACTAATTTGTAAAAAAATGAAAAGTTAGGGGCAAAATCGTAATTTTTCCATAGTGTGATTTACTGACTGAATTGAATAATGTGATAATTAAATAAGTTAAATTTGGTATTATAGATCAAGAAAGACAAGGTTTGGACCTTGATTGGAGGAAAAACAAGGTTATTGACAATTAGATCCATTTCCGTTATTTTTGTACCGAGGTAAGTTCGTATGTAAATAATGCATTGTTATTTATGTTTTAATTGCTTTAATGTTATATGAATTATGAATTGCTCTTGAACATAATCGAAAAATTTTGACAAGTGAGAAATCCCGGTTGAACTTTAGAAATAGTTAGGATACGAATGTCATGACATTAGGGTTACTAATATTGCGTGTAAGACCATATCTAGGATGTGGTATTGATATGAGACCTCGTGTAAGACCATAGCTGGCTATTGGCATCGATATGAGATCCCATGTAAGACCATATCTAGGATATGGCATTGGTATGGTATTGTATGTGCGAGACTCCTGAGTATCTTTTAGTATTCCAAGTGGTTAAACGAGAAATTCAATTAGAATGTCAACGCTATGAAAGGTTATGTTATGTTGCGAGGTAGTATAGGTACGTACCTAAAACTCATTTAATAATGAGCTCGATATGTGATGAACCCCTGGTAAGGTTGTGAATGAACAAGTTTGATTATGAAAGTTACAATGACATTTATGTTAAATTTACTTCATGTATATTGTATGTTAAGGTGTGACTATGATGCCTATTATTTGCATAGGAACTTACTAAGCTTTATAGCTTACTCCTTTTTTCTTTTTCCTTGTCTTATAGTGTCACCAAGCCAGCTCGGGGATCGAAAATTTGTTGGAGATCCAGTCATATTATCAACTTAATATTTTGGGTACCAATACTTTGAGTTATGGCATGTATAGGGACTTGGTTATTTTGTTATGTGTCATAATTGATTTGGCCTAATGTGTTAGCCTATATTTTTTGATAATTCATTTTGTAAATGTCCATATGAAATTGGCTAATATTGGTTCAAGTATTTATGCATATGGTGAGGTTTTCATGGATGTGGAAGTTTGCATGATTGAAGTTGATAAGTATGTGATGTTTGTATATGGTAAATGGTAGCATGTAAATGATGTGAGGATGTCTTGATTTTGGCTAAATTGGTTGAATATCATTGCTTGGATTGGTGTTATGTTTTGTTGTGTAGGTGTGTGCATGGAAGGGTGACAAAATGGCTTGGCAAAAAGCTTTGTTTTTTCCACACGAACATGTGTCTAGGCCGTGTGTGACACACGGGTTGCCCCATGGGCCTTTTTTCTGGCCATGTGTCCCCTACACCTTAATTGTTGCAAAATAGAATGTTCAATATTGAGCACATGGGCAGAGACAAGGGCATGTGTCTCAGCCGTGTGGATGACACGGCCTCAAGCACGGGCATGTGGCCTAGGCATGTGAAGTCTGCACCTATTTTATGAAAAATTATGAAAATTAAATCGACCATACGACCTACCAGACAGGTGTGTGACTTGGTCGTGTGACTTCAATTTGTTTCTTGGGTGATAAGCAGAGAGTTACACGAGTTAGGGACATAAGTGTGTGCGACCGCACGGCCTATCCACACTGGCGTGTCTCTACCTACACGGGCGTGTTGCTCTTAAAAACATAAAAAACTTTCTAAGTGTTGTGAAAATTTCCAAAGTTCTTGGTTTAGTCTCGAACCGCTTCCAATGTATGTTATGGACCTCATAGGCTCATTTTAGGGACGATATGAATGTAAATGAAAAGTTTTAAATTTGGATGGAAATTTACGTCTCGATTTTGTATGATTGCTTGTGTATAAGTCCGGTAATGCCTCGTACCCTATTCTGGTGTCGAATACAGGTAAGGGGTGTTACATTTCTAGCACTTTTATTAGTAAAATCTCTTTTTTCCTATGGGTTTTTTTACCACTTTGGAGTAGTTTTTCACGTAAAATTTGTGTGTTCGATCTTTTCAATTTCTTCGTTATTATTCTTATTCGTTTCTTACATAAGTTTATCCCCAACAGAAGCCTATTGTATTGCAACTCAAGCTCCTAATTCACAGTGCTTATACGGTAACAGGTTAAAGTATAACTAGAGCTCCTAGTTGATTGTTGTTATGCAATCATGAGTTGGAGTATAACTCCAGAGCCCAGTTGATAATGGCTATGTGGTCATGGGTTCAAGTTTCATGATACTGAAAAATGATGGTTTATAAATTTGATACATAAGTATGAGACCATAATCATAGGGAAAAACAAAATGGCTTTCCAATATAATCAACTTATTGATTTTCTCCATCTCTACCAAATGCAATATTGTTAACCTAATTGTCTAAAACCTATGATAGAGTTGGGGGCAAGAGGACTTTCAAGAGGTGAATGATTGTGACGGCGAAGAGAAAGCTAAAACTCAAGTCGAGGTGGCAACGATTTTAGTTATTAATAAGTTATTTAATCACAACATTCGTTGTTGACCAGAAAGGACTTTCAGCTTTTCTCCACTGTAACAATCACTCATCCCTCTAAAATTTCTCTTACCCCCAACTCCATCACAAGTTTTAAACAAGGAGATTAAGGTTACTTCCTTGGTGGAGATGAAAAAAATAAGCTTATTATACCAAAAAACCCTTTAGTTTTTCCCTATGATTATGTTCTCAATCTTTTTCATGGGGTTTATAAAGCAACCTTTTTAGGTGGCATGAAACTTGAATCCATAACCGCAAAACCACCACCAAACAGGAGTTGTAGTTATACATCAACCTATGACCATATAACCACCATGAACTGGAGCCCGAGTTGCAATAAGATGGGCTTCTAAGGTGATAGTTCAATCCCCACACTATAGATGAAATGTAGGGTCTTATAGTGCCACTGCATTACCATGAACTCAAACACGCCTTAAAACTATCACACTGTCTCCCTCAAATACAAACACAAATAAATCTTTGTGTCTAAAAATTTCAACACTCAACAAAAAAAATTAGAAGAGAAATTTCTATTTTATAAGGGACGGTGGCTAAAAAAGTTGATGAAGTAGGAGGGAGCAAAACCCCTTTTATATAGGCAACTGAGGGGCAACTGAAAAAAAGGAAACAATGTGGTAGCCCAATCTGAAAATTATCCCTAGATGTTTGAAAATTATACTAGGTTCTAGAATTTTTTTTCACGGGTTAGGGTTGAAAATGAGGGGGAAGAAAATACGCCTTGTAAGACGTGTTTTCAATGTACGTGACAGAATGTTCTCTAAAAGTATGCCCAATAGGCTGTGCTTTTAGCCTGCATAGCGACAAGTTAGCTAAAAATGTGTCATAGAGGGTGCACTTTCAGAGAACATTCTGCCACCTTAATTGAAGACACATTCTGCAAGACGCATTTTCTTCACTTTCATTTTCAACCCTAACCCGTGAAAAGTCCCTAAAGTTGTAACTCTAACCCTAAACTAGAAATTCTCGACACAAGATGGTAATAAAAAACTTCTGCCAATAGCTTTTGCAAAAATAGAAGGAGAATCTGCTGATGATTGGGATTTCTTTTTTATTAACTTGAAAAGGCATGTTGTGCTGCAACTTGATATATATGCATCATTTTAGATAAGGGACACGAAATACAAGACACAATTGAACGGTGTGGAAGCATCTAGAATCTTACACACCATAAGTATTGTATATGACATATATGGTGTAACTACATGGGCTGATATCATAAGGATGTTGAGTGACAACATGTTATTAATAGGGGTATGTAGTTGCCATAATTTCCTATATCATTCTTTAATATATATATAGTGTTTGCATTCCTGGATATACTTTTGATTTATGTTGATGCTGATATCATAAGGATGTTGAGTGACAACATGTTATTAATGGGGTATGTTGTTGCCAGAATTTCCTATATCATTCTTTAATATATATATATAGTGTTTGCATTCTTGGATATACTTTTGATTTATGTCGACTGGGTAGGAGCTCGTCCAAAATCTTTTTCATGAAATTTTGGAGAACTTGCAGGCTATAAACTCAACCAATGTCGAATACCTCGATAGGATACCTAAGGAGAAGTGGACACAATCATATGATGAAGGTTTACGATATAGGCACATGATAATGAACCTAGCAAAATGCATAAATTCCATATTGATGGGGACGCGTCATTTGTTAATAACCTCGGTGGTCAAAGAAACATATTTTCACTTAGCAGTGTTATTTCCAAAGCGAGCAAAAAAATACTTTGGGCAAATAAAAGGCGATCACATTTAGTGCGAGGATGTGATGAAAGAAACTAGAGAAAAATGTAGAAAGAGCGAACTCTATGTCTACAGTGTGTCACTTGCGTCCAAATCAAATATTTCTAGTTACAGAGTTCTATAAACCCAATGAAGGTATTATTAGAGGATCATACCATGTATATTTGGGACGAAGGAGCTACGACTGTGGGAGATTTCAAGCATTTCATTGTCCATGCGCACATGTAATTATTACGTGTTCTTTGACATGTCTAGATTGCATGAGCTATGTTGACAAAGTGTATAGAATAAAATGCATATACAAAGTATAGAAATTTGAATTCCCACCGGTCCCAAATGAAAGTATGTGGTAGTTGTATCGAGCGCTCCATTTGAGTTGGTACCAAATATTTTGTTGTTTCACAAGCCAAAAGGTCGGTCAAATTCTACTTGGATACGCGATAATATAGATATTCGGGAGACGACACACCAATCAAAGTTATGCATTTTTTGTAGGAACCCAAGGCATATTAAGCCAACATGTCCACACTTAGGAGAAACATTGAGGACAAAACCTAATCAATATATTTATTCATATTTTTTATAAACATACAAAAAGAAGAAACAAACAAACAAACAAATAATTTGTTCATTTTTTCATTGCATCTCATTTTTTGGTAAATTATAAATATTTATATATTATTGATGTAAAATACAATAGAATACAATATTAAGAATTTTTTTTCATTTTTTTCTTAGATTGTAAATAAATAAGTATATATTGTTGATATGAAATACAATAAAATACAATAAACTAATTTTTTAAATTATTTTCCTTACACTATAAATAAGTATATTACTGATGTAAAATACAAAAAAATAACTTTATATATATAATTGGAATAAGTACATTATGGATGGAGAAAAATTAATACAATAGAAATTAAAAGTTAGCAAAGTAAATGATAATTTAAATGAATTTTTTTTAAAAAAATCATCGGCATCATCGGGGTCGAATGTGTGTCACAACTCGGTGGGTGTCAGTTGCAAGTAGGATTTCTTCGTATTTGGGGTTTCAGCTCCTCATCTTTTTTAGCATCACTATTATCATATCGTTCCTCCGTGCTTGAGTGTCGTGTCGTCCAAGGTTGCCCTCATGTAACATCCCAAAATTGGGTCTAGTCGGAACAGTGGTTTCAGGACCACAAATCTGATGTCAAAATATTTATTTTATGATTATTATAAGGCTTAGAATATGAAAGTAAGCATGTGTTAAAGTTTCATGAAGAAATTGTTAGTGTAAGATGTCTAATTGAAAATTAGGGACCAAATTGAATAAATTGTAAAACTTGGATTTTAGAAGCAATTTACATGAAATTGCTTTATATTATTAATTAGAAGGTCTTAAAGAGTAATTTTCCCAATTTCTAAGTTTTTGGACAAAAATGGGCATGCATGGAAAATTTTGGAAGTTTAGTAAGGAAGGGCATTTTGGTCATTTGGTAATAAAATCAATAAAAAAGGGGAAATGAAGGCAAAAATCAGCCATTCTTCTCCCTTTTGCTGCCGAAATTCTAAGGGACACCATAGCTAGGGTTTCTTCACTTTCCAAGCTTAATAGTAAGTGACTCCTAGCCTCGTTTTTAATGTTCTTTGTATTTTTGAGATCCTTAAAACATGTTCTCTCCATTTCAACCCATATTTTAAGCTAGGGTTCATGTATGCAAAATGACCCATGTGTGACATGTTTGTTCTTTGATGATTTATGGGGGAATATGAAAGTTAGATGTGTGTTAAACATCTTTTCCTAAGTGATTTTTATGAAAAACCCCTAAAAGAACCTTTTTGAAAAAGGTACAAAATATGTGGTAGAAATGTGAAATAGAGGAAAATGTGGGCTAGTATGAGTTTATAATACATTCGGCTAGGCTTGAGTAACCAGGGAATTGCATGTATTGTAATAGCCCAAAATTGGGTCTAGTTGGAACAGAGGTTTCGCGACCAAAAAATCCGAGATAGAAATAATTATTTTATGATTATTTTGAGGTTTATGATATGATTGCATGATTATGTGAAAATTTCGTGAAGAAATTCTATGCATAAAGTGCTCAATTTGAAGTTAGGGACTAAATTGAATAAGTTGCAAAACTTGCATTCTAGAAGTTTCTAGTATGAAATTGCTTTGAAATATTAATTAGGAGGTCTTAAATAGCAATTTTACCAATTTCTAAGTGATGGAAAAAATTGGACATGGATGGAATTTTTGAAAGTTTAGTGAGGAAGGGCATTTTGGTCATTTGGTAATTAAAAGAAATAAAAAGGGAAAATAAAGCCAAAATTGACTCATCTTTTTCATGGAGGCCGAAATTAGCATGGGGGAAGCCATGGCTAGGGTTTTCAAGCTTTCCAAGCTTAATAGTAAGTCCGTTCTAACCCCGTTTTTCAAGTTCTTTACGTTTTTGGAATCCCGGTAATTTGATTAAGCTCATTTTAGCAATAATTTAAGCTAGGGTTCATATTTGGAAAAATACCCATATTTGAAATGTGTTTATTTTGATGTTTTATGATAGAATATGAGGTTTTAAATTATTTTATATAACTTGTGCTACTCGGTTTTGAGTGAAAACGAGTAAAAGGGCTTAATCGATAAAAATACCTTATAGTCATAAGTATATGTTAGAGTGAGAATTTGATGTTTCCATAGAAGAGAAAAGTGATCAGCATGTCATAAAACATAATAATAAGGGATGAAGTTTAATTCCCGAGCCTAGGGGCAAAAGTGTAAATATGCAAAAATTTAGGGGCAAAATTGTAAATTTTCAAAAGTTTGAGTTAAGGACTATTTTGAATAGTATATTAATTAAATAAGTAAAATATGATGTTTTAGATCCCGAAAAATGAGATTTGAACCTAGAATGAGAGAAAAATCGAAAATTGGGAAAGTTGGTTAAATGGTTGTTTTAGTATCGAGGTAAGTTTATATGTATAATAAGCATTAATTTATGCATGTTTCAATGTAAAATTGATATATTTACTATGATTTCCGAGGTGTTGAAAGTATGTAAGTTGGTATGATAATAATACAGCAATAATGCTGTAATTTATATTTGAAAGTTAAATTTAGTGAATTAATTGAATTGTGTTAAATTAAATGATTATGGTGCCAAGTTTATGAATTGATTTAAAAATATGTCTATGGTACATGAAGTGCATTGAATTATCATACATAAATGTGATTTCTATGATTATGGATATTATGGGAAATTGTAAGTTCATATGATTTTTAATAAGGCAATGTGTAATTTAATGTTATTGCCTTGATATTAAATGAGATGTAAGTTTATATGTAAGTAATACATCAATATTACTTGTATTATGATATTTTATAATAATATTGGAAATATGTTTCTGGATAATTACTTGATTGGTGAAATTGTTGGAAAAGAGAGAGAAATCCCGGTTGAACCTTCGGAAAGATTGGATGATACATATAGTATGTAATTAGGTCACATGTATGGTGCTAAGTGCACATCATGTGTACAAGAGAGCTACAAGACATTATGATGTAGCTAGGTCGCATGGGTGATACTATGTGTACACCATGTAGACAAGAGAGCTACGGGATATATGTAGCTAGGTCGCATATGTAGTACTAAGTGTAGGCTACTACGTGTACCGGATAATTGGTTGCATGTGTAGTACTAAGTGCAGGCTACTATGCATACCAGATAGTTTTGCTACATATGTGGCACTTATGTGCGAACTTCCCATGTATCTGGATTATATTCCGAAGTGTTCAACGGGAGACTCTCTATGTATTGCTTTGTGAGTGTTGTGATGAATAAGTGCAGGAACTTGGTTATGTGAATGATGTGTTTATTAAGTGACCAGGATGTGGTAAGATTATAAACAAGTAAGTTATACATGAGGATGATTTTATGGTGATCTTGTGATCATGGGCCTATACTTGTGATGTATGAAATGTGGTGAAAATGATTTGTGATATGTATGTTAAAATGAGGTTAATACAAAGAAAGTGTGAAAGAGTGAATTAGCAGTGATGTGATTTTGAAAAATCACCAAAAATAGTAGAAATTTAATCAGAGACTTAATGAGATATCAAGTTAAAGCTTAATAAGTCTATTTTCATATAAAAGAAACAGAGAAAGAAAAGGAGTTCTATATTTTGAGATATTTATGTTTTTGTGAGACTGGTTCAGAATGATTACGTGATCCCCTGTTCAGAATTTGGAAAATCACAAAAAATTGGAGAAAAATAATTAGAGACTCAAACTTATAATTTTAAAATCCCTAATGAGTCTATTTTCAAGATAAATCAACAAGAACATTATCTGAGTTTTGTACTGTGAGATAATTAATTTTTAGTGAAGAGAGGTCAGAACTGTCAGAAAGTGAAATAGGGGAAATTTTAATGAATAAACTGTACTAATTGGCTAAATCAAAAATTATGAAAATTTTATGGTGGAAAGATATGTGAGTATAGTTTCAGGGGAAATTTACGGATCTTAATTTGGAGCTCTGTAGCTCAAATTATAAATAAGTAAGTGACTATGACTCGTGTGGACAGTTTGATGTGAGCATTTATTAGTAAATTGTGAAATCGTACTTACAAGAATGCTATATACATTAAGGATGTGGAATGGAGAGGAGGAGGAGGAAAATAAATATATGTGGAATACATGGAAACTATGGTATATGAAATATTGATATAATGAAATAAATGATATGTGTTTATAAGAAAACAGAAAGAGAATGATATGTATCATGACATGTATATATATATGACTAGTCTCAATGTAATGCTTGTTGGGTATGGAGTTGAATTGAAATGTTTCAGGCAAACATGTTATTCTGTGCATCTAAATTGTGGTATTTTATAAAGATATGATCTAGCTTTAAATATGAATGCTTGATGATTAGGCTGAAGATACTTAGTAAGATGATAATCTTGGTATAAATGTATAAGTGCTACTATAATAGACAAGGTAAAATGAGTATGAGAGACACATGTATGATGACATACAAATGCTATGTTTGTGATTTAATTGAGAATGTTTAATCATTAAATGAATACCATGTTATATGCTTTTGATTTTGTATAAGTGTGTAAGAGATTAAGGTTGACCAAAGCTTGGAAAATAGCCTAAGTATATTCCACACAGGCAGAGACACGACCATGTGTCTTAGCCGTGTATGGAATACGACTTTGGGACACGGGTGTGTGGAGCCTTAAAGTATGAAATTTCCAAGATTTTTGTAAGTTCTCGATTTAGTCCCGGACCCTTTCTAAAGTATGTTTTGGGCTCCGTAGACTCAAATAAGGGACTATGTGTAAGTAAATGAATGTTTTGAAATATGAATGAAATTTTATGGCCCGTATTTTAATTTAATGTTTGTATGTTTGTCCGGTAACGCCTCGTACCTTATCCCTTCCTCGGGTACGGGTAAGAGGTGTTACATGTATTTCATTTTACGAGCCTAGGGACTAAGTTGTAAAATTTTGAAATGTTAGGGGTAAAATGGTCATTTTGCCCGGGGTGAATTTTAGGTCCAAAATAAATAGCATGAGGTATTAATAATTTATTTTTACTGATAATGACCCGAGGAACCGATTCCAGAGATCGATCGTGGAAAACGAAAGGTTTCGAAATAATTGAAATACGAAACCTAAGTAATTACCAGGTAAGTTCGTGTATCTCGAATGTAAACTATCTTTAAGTACATTAAAGATGTATGTACATGTGTGAATTATAATAGTAATATTTATTGTATGAAAAATCATGAATTATTAATGTTATGTTGAAATGTCCCGATTGAATAAAAAGGGATGTCTGATGGATTACTCGAAAATGAAATAATGGTATAAAGGATCTAGCCTAGACGGGTGATCCTATAGTGATCTAGCATCTCGAATAATATGTGTGCTTTGACAAATTTATCCCAGACGGGTAATCCGAATAGGATCTGAATTTAGCCTGGACTGGTAATTCAGATCTAAACTCGTAGGAGTACATGTCATTGTAAGGGATTTAACCTGGATTGGTAATCCCGACATTACTCTATGAGTTACATTGTGGGGGATTTAGCCTGGATTGGTAATCTCACCATAAAAGTGAGGTTCACGGGAGTGCGTATTTAAAGGATCACTTGCATGATTTGATGGTAAACGAGATATCCATCGAGATTCCAAGAAATTTGACAGGATTAAAATGTTAAATGGGAATAGACGTGTTTGAATTGATGAGCTCATCTATGAAGGATGTTACATTGTACTGGCATGAGACTAATTTGATGGTTGAGTGCATGTAATAGGTAATTTTACTATGAATGTTTGGCCTGAATGTCTTATATGGTTGCATGCTAAATAACCGGTAAGTTTACTTTCCCGTTATCCAGACTTACTAAGCATGTTAATGCTTACCCCCTCTTTTTTCCTAATTTACAGAGCTTGTGGACTCGTGAGGATTGGAAGATGATTAGAGCATTTTCAACACTATCAAGTTGTCTTGTGTTGGTATATAGATACTTTATTTAGTTTCAATGGCATGTATAGGTTTTGGTTATTTTGTGATATGTGTCATTGGTTGGCCTATGTAAAGGCTTAAATATTAAACTTATTCTTTTTGTAGATGGCTATAAGACATGGCTCATTTTGATGTATGCTATGACCTACAAATTGTGCTTGTTTGTGGTGTATTATAAATAGACATATGAAATGTGGCCAAATCACTCGGGATGGTTAAGTCATAATTGGCAATGAGTTATAACAATGAGCCAAGTCTAAATGTGTTTTTGGATGAGATGGAAATCCTAAATATAAAGAGGATAAATTAGCATGTACATAGCCGATGAGATGAGGTTAACATGCAATAGACCATTTATGGTGGTACTCGGACATATTTAGGCCATGTTAAACATCATTGAGGTTCACGAATATGAGTGGTTATAGAAGGTGACCATTGGCTTAGATTTGTAGCCTCCAAAAAGGTCCACACAGATAGACACACGGGCATGTGTCTAGGCCGTGCGTGACACACGGTCAGCCCCATGGGCGTGTAGTATGGCTGTGTGTCCCCCATACCTAAAATATTTAGGTCAGAATGCAAGGTACTAAAGACACGGGTAGAGACACGGTCATGTGTCTCAACTATGTGGAGGACACGGCCTAGCACAGGTGTGACAACCCTAATTTGGCCCTAGTCGGAAAGTAGTTTCGGGATCACAAAACTGAGTCCCAAAAATAATCAAATGTTATATTATGTGTTTATTTCATGTGAAAGTGCATGTGTGAAAATCTCATGCTTTGATTCTGCCATTTGTGAGTGAAATTATGAAATAGGACCTATGTGAAAATTTTCGAAAATGCTATAGGCTAATATGTAGTGGCCTAATAAATAGTAGTGCAAAATAGGAGGATTTGCATGTCAAACTCCCCATTTTATGTGTAGTGGCCGGCCATGGTGTTAATGGTAGACAACATGTGCAAATTTTTTTATTGAAGTTATGGCATAAGTATGGCACAAATAATATATGTTATTTTGTGTCATAAAATGTTTAGTAATAGAATAACAAAAAGGAAGAAAAGGAAGGTTTTTGTTCATTCTTGTTCATGAAAGCTGAAAATAGAAGAGAAAGGAGAGGAAAGAGCTCGTGAATGTTCGGTCACTTAAGGAAGAAAAATCCAAGGTAAGTTCATGGTAGTTTGCTTCTATCTTGATGTTCATGAGTTCTTCTTGATTCTACCCTAACTCATGAAGCATATTTTGATTTTTGGTTGTGTTGTGAGCATTCGGTCATGAATTAAAATGAAGGAAATGGTTGTTGTTTCATGTCCTTTTGATGAAAAATGGAAGATAAGTGAAGTTGAGCCAAGCAAATGAGCATGCATGTGCCTTAGATGCTAAGGGAAAAATCGGCTAACATGTTGTGCTTTAAAATGATGAAATGAAGATTATGCTTAAGTAAAATTATAGATATGTGATGATTGATTGGTGATATGCATGTTTAAATAACATGCATGCAAGGTATGTGTGAAAGAGTGATTTGGTAATAAATCTGTTTGGGACAGCAGCAGTAATGTGATTTTGGAAAATCACCATAAATTGTGGGAGATGAGTTAGAAGCTGAATAAATTATTTAATTAAAGCTTAATGAGTCTAGTTTCTTATAAAACAAACCATGTAAGCAAAAGAATTTCCGATAATGAGATATTTGAAGTGATGTGGGACAGGGTCAGAATGACTTCTAGATCCTCTGTTCTGTCTTTATAAAATCATTATAAATTGTACAAAAATGTTCATAAGATGAAATTTATATGCTTAGACTCCTTATGAGTCTAGTTTCAAATGAAATAAACGAGAACATATTTTGAATTCTTTACAATGAGAAATTTGATTCGTAGTGAGGAGTTAAACAGTGAAACAGGGGAAACTTTAAGAAAAATCTGGTATTGATTGGCCAAACCAAAAATTCTGAAAATTTTATGGATGAAAGATATATGAGTCTATCTTCAGGGAAAATTAACGGCACTTGATTTGGAGTTTCGTAGCTCCAGTTATAAATGATTTAGTGACTATTGCTCAGGAAGACAACTTGCAGTGAAATTATGATTATATGGTAAACATTGACAAAAAATTGTTAATGATTTGCTTATTGATTTCTTATAAGCTTACTATGATCAGTAGGTGTGAAAGTCGAATATATATGTGTATATATTATATTATATTTTGAAATTGATGCTCGAATAGTCGAATAATGACTAGTTTAAAATATTTGAATTTAAGCTCAAGAGCATAGAGGGGCAAAATTCGGATAAGGGAAAAGAGAAAGTAACCGAATAGCCGTTGTAATCGTTCAGCAACATTCAAGGTAAGTACTTAAGTGTTTAAGCTTGATTCCTTTTTATATGCCCAAGAGTTAAATTAATATGGAAAAGGGAATGTAAATTTTATTTAGTTAATGTGCCAAATATGTAATGATTTAAGGCTATAAGCCGATTGTGGCTA
The DNA here is from genome assembly GCF_007990345.1 of Gossypium hirsutum. NCBI lineage: Eukaryota > Viridiplantae > Streptophyta > Magnoliopsida > Malvales > Malvaceae > Gossypium > Gossypium hirsutum. The sequence goes on from NC_053436.1 coordinate 33,005,306, forward strand.
TTATGCTTAAGTTGAATTGGATTTGGAAATTTGATGCACTAAATGAGTGTTACAATGAATAAACTGTGCCGTATATGTGCTGGTGGAGATATCACGATTTGTGATTATTAAATACCTAAAGGAAACCATGATGTGTATAAAATTATTATTATTAGTCCTTTGTGGTAGCCGAATATGGCTTGGCACTAAAGTGATTAAATGTGAACTTTGACGAGGTAAACTGTGACAGCCCCAAATTGACCCTAGTCGGAAAGTGGTTTCGGGACCACTAAACCGAGTCATAAAAATAATTAACCGTCATAATTGATGCTCATTATATGTACATATGCATGTGTGAAAATTTCATGTTTGAATTTTGTTAATTGTAAGTGAATTTTATCAAATAGGACTTATGTGAGAAAATTTAGAAAAGTGCTGGGCAAATGTAAAGTGGCCTAATAATGCATGTTGTGAAAATGATGGGTTTGCATGTCAAATTACCCAAAATTAAAGCATAGTGGCCGGCCATGCTATGGGTGGAAACATGTTGTAAACATGTTGTGTAGTGTGTTATGTTAGAAAGAATAAAAAAGGGGGTTAGGATTAAAGTAATGCAAAGGGAGGTGTGATGAAAAAAAAATTGTCTCACCCATGCCCCCCCATTGCCGTGAATTGAAGAAAGAAAACAAAAAAAAAGTGTTCATCCTTGAACATCTTTGGCCGAAAATTTTAAGGAGAAAGGAAGAAGAAAGGATTTTCTTGCTTCTTGTTCGGTTGGTTGGTGTTTATGAGGAGGTATGTTTGGTGTTGTTCCATGAGATTCATGCATGTTTTATTTTATTTTATTTTATTTATTTGTTAGCTTGAGTTCTATCTAGCCCATGGTTTAGATCTTTGCTATGTGATGGAGATGATATTCGGCCATGGGTGTTGTCTTCTTGGTTGATGTTTGATGTTGTGGTGATGAGGCATGAAGATGGGTTAAGTTTCGGCTAAGGAGGATTTGTGATTGATGCCATTTGCATGTTAAATGTGAAGCTTTGTAATGATACATGTGGTGGTGGATTTTCTTTTTAGCATTCTTGAGTTAGGCCTTAAGTTCTTTGTTTAACCCATGACCAAAATTTAAGTGGTATGGTGTCTTGATGCATTCGGCCATGTTAGGAAGTAGAAGAGAAGCATGGTTGTTGATCATGTTATTTGGATGAAAATGGTAGTAAGGTGAAGTGCAAATGTTAGTATTTGATCTCTAGAGTATATATGCGTATTAACCGAGTTTTGAACTTAAAACGAATTGGTATTTAGTCAATACAAGTAACCATAATTGTAGAATGTATTAAGTGTTGCAATCGGCCTCAACATAGACATGCATATTCGGCCATAGAAAGAAGATTGGTGTTGCATGTATTCGGTTAGAGGCAAGCATATTGATGCTTTTATTTTGGCTTAGACAATCGGCTAAAAGGGAGTGTGGGTTAATATGTTGAGTTGATTCATGATTTCATATGTATGTGACTTTAATGTCTAATGTATATATATGGGCTAAGTACTTTGAGTTCCTCTTTTCGATGCTCAAATGATTAAATCAATTTATTTGTTAAATTAAGCTCAAGAGCAAAGGGGAACTAAATCCGATAAAGGGAAGGAAAAAGTGGTCGAATAGCCATCGGAATCGTTCGACAACATTCGAGGTAAGTTTTCGAGTAACGAGACTTAGTTTATGATTTGATCAAGTCATGACATATGAGCATAACAAATATACGGTGATATGATGATTCTACTTGAATTATATGTTGAGTTAATTAGTCTATACGTATGACGGGTAGCCGTATGTGCATAGAGATCGTGTCATAAAGCAAACTAAACCATGCTGTTTGTATGTGGCTAGTGAGCCGAAAATGGGATTGCTTAATACGTGAATTGTGTTTGAACTCTAATTATGAAAATGAAATATAGATGTGTCATGATTTATTGATATGTGCATGAATATTTGGATGATAACCGGGCTAAGTCCCGAAGGCATTTTGCGCTAGTGACTAGTTCCGGGCTAAGTCCCGAAGGCATTTGTGCGAGTTATTACATCCGGGCTAAGTCCCGAAGGCATTTGTGCGAGTTACTATATCCGGGCTAAGTCCCGAAGGCATTGGTGCGAGTTACTATATCCGGGCTATGTCCCGAAAGCATTGAGCGAGTAGCTATATCCGGTTAAATCCCGAAGGTACTTGGCTTGGGAATGAGCGACCTTGCTGTAATAGTTTCAATTAATATGCTCATAAAATCCCAACAATGAGGTATGTCTCGTATATGCATTGATTTAGTTGATCCCTTACAATTAGTATTCGCTTAGTCAATAAATGAGCTACCGGCCTTTGGCTAAGTTGATCTTTTGTGTATGAATATAAGGGTTGGTAATGTGAAGTAAGTATGACATTGAGAATTTGTGCATATGAAATTATCTGTTTAGCCATATGAATGCTACACTTTAGTTGTGTCTAATTTTATGGCTCAAACTTACTAAGCATTAAATGCTTACTCCGTTCTTTGAATCTCTGTTTTATAGATTTTGGTTCGTCAGCTATCGGACTCGGGATTATTGAAGTCGAAGTCGCCCACACTATCAAAGCCCCCTTTGGTACACTTTTGGTTGAACTTTGAAATGGCATGTATAGGACTACCCGTTTTGTTGTTGGTCATGGACCCTTTGGTTTTGTATAAATTTGGATAGCCATGCCAAAATGGCTTATATACACTTTGAGCTTAGTATTATAATCGTCTTGTATGATGTTCGTTAAGAGGTATGGAAATGTTTGGGAACGATTAGCATTGGAATGGTTAATCATGATCATATTTTGTGCTATATATGCTAAAGGGCTAGTTGAATCATGGAAACTATGTAATAGGTAAAGTCTACCTTAAAAATAGATGTTGATAGTAGCAGTGACGTGAATGTGAAAAATCACTAAAAATAGTAGGAATGGAATTAAATAGTGAATAAATTATGTAATCGAACCTTGATGAATCTATTTTCATAGGAAAGTAACGAAACGATCATATGAACAGTATATTATGAGATATTTAAGTTTTCGCGAAACAGGGCCAGAATGGTTTCTGGATTCCCTGTTCCGACTTTGGAAATTCATTATAAATTAACCAGAGATAATTAGAAGTCATTCCATATATGTGTAGATTCATTTTCGAGACTAGTTTCTATAGAAACAAACGGAATCAGTATTGAAGCCCTGTACAGGGAGATATCCAAGTCGTAATGCACAAAGGTCAGTGTAGTCGAACCCTGAAACAGGGGAGACTTTAACTAATAAACTGTACTAATTGGTTTGACCGAAAATTCTAGAAAAAAATTTTTAGATGGACATATGAGTCTAGTTTCAGGAAAGATTTACGGAACTGGTTTTCGAGTTTTGGAACTCGAGATATGATTTTTAAGGTGACAGTGACGCAGTTAGCCAGCTCGTCTGGAAATTTAAAATGGACTGTGCAAATAAGTGATTTAAGTCTGCAAACCCCTCGTGTCCGACTCCGGCAACGGTCTCGGGTACGGGGTGTTACATAAACTATTAAAAGTGTGGTGCTATAAGACTATGGGCTAATACGATATGTGGATTCGTTTTGTAAAGTAAATTATTAAGGTATGTGATATGTACTTATGCATGTTAAATCGATTGGAATTGAATCATGAATCTGAATTGCGAAGCATAGGTAAAAATGCCTATGACATATATGTGAGTAAGGGTAAAACCATCGTAAATTATCGATAAGGATGGGCTATGTGTGGAACCATCTTATAATTGCTAATTTGAAAGGTTGTGTGTGAATCAGTGAGCAATATGTATATATTAGATGAATCGTGACCTTTTGGTTCTACTTGAATTAAGTTGTGTGATAAATAATTTATGTATATGACTTATAGTCGAATGGTCACTATGGGTTAAGTTTGAGTGGTGAAATGGATATGTGATATTTATGAATGACTTTTGAACCAAAATGTAAACGATGGTGTTCATATGGAGCTTATACCCGAATGTTGCAAATGACTACGAATGTGATATGTTGAATGAGATGTATTAATATATGATTAAATATGCATGATATTTGATGTGTATTCGGGTTAAATCCCGCAGGCTTCGTGCTGGTATTATATCCGGGATAAATCCCGCAGGCCTAGTGCTGGTATTATATTCGGGCCTTTGTGCCTAGCAGGCTTAGTGCCGGTGATGTGTATTCGGGTCTTCGTGCCTAGCAGGCTTAGTGCCGGTGATGTGTATTCGGGCCTTCGTGCCTAGCAGGCGTAGTGCCGGTGATGTGTATTCGGGCCTTCGTGCCTAGCAGGCGTAATGCTGGTGAAATGATATGTTATGTGAATTCGGTGTTCCTTGTAAGATAAGGGTTTAGCCGAATGTTAAAGATGAAATGATAGTGTATTGTATTATGCTTATATGGCCTAATGGCAAGTATAACATGTTGGTAAAAATGCAATATGCTTTTATAATCGAATGATAAGTTTGAAATGAACGTGAGTGAAATGTTATGCATAAGCTATCAAATGCTAAGTGTGAAAATGAGATGAAAGAAAAGTGTTTGAGATGTATAATTATATACGTTCGAATGATGTTAGTACTTAATTGATATGAATATGTTATATGGAACTTGTTGACTTGATTATTCGGGCCTTTAAGCTTAGCAAACTATAATGCCGGTGAGATACTATTCGGGCCTTTGAGCCTAGCAGGCTATAATGCCGGTGAACTGATATCGGGCCTCGAGCCTAACAGGTGAAATGCCGGTGATTTGAGAAAAGTCCATGACTAAGGTACCTCGTGTTAGGTTGACAAATGAATACATTCAGTACGTTAAGTGGGCCAGGTACACATTATGTACTCATATGTGAGTTTGATTTGCAATGAATCATAAGCGTGCATTGTCATACATACATGAATAAATGTTATAACTATATCTATGATCATGATACACCGGGTCAAGGTGTGAAAGTATGTGAAAGTATTCGATTTAATTATGTTATACGAATTCAGATTAAGTGTGATAAGAATGCTGAACGTGCATTATGTGTTTGTGTGTATTCGGCCAGATGGCAATATACCTAGAATATGGCCACTTAAGAAATTGAATAATCGAAGTATAATTGCTTTTATTTGTTTGCATTGCTTAAGACTTACTAAGCTTATGAAAGCTTACTCCGTTGTTACATTCCTCTGTTTTATAGATTGTTAACTTCAGTTACTTGCTCGGGTTGGAGTTCGCCGGAGATATTATCACACTGTCGAGCTCACGCTATTGATGTAAGTAAATCCTAGTATTTTGAGTCTATGGCATGTATAGGGTTTTAATATTGAGTATGTGATATTATAATTTAGCCAAAGGTGTTGGCTAGTGATGTTTTGGGCCTCGTAAGCCCATATATGGGACAGATTGCATGTGAAAAGAAAAGTTTTAAATTAATTGAAATTTTTCGGCACTATTTTTGTGTGATTGACTGAGTTTAAGTCGGGCAACACCTTGAACCCTGTTCCGGTGAGGGATACGGGCGAGGGGTGTTACAACAGGGGCGTGTGTCTTGATCGTGTTTCCCTAAACACATAATGGCGTGATAAATAGAATGCTCGAGTTTTTGGGCACGGGCTACAACACGGGTGTGTCTAAGCCGTGTGAAGGACACGGGCGTATGCTCGGCCGTGTGAGAACTCCTGTAGGTTCGAAATAAAAAATAAATTCAATTAATTCCACACGAGTAAGGGACACGAGTGTGTCCCAAAGTACACGGGCGTGTGCATTGCCTCCACACGGGCGTGTGAGGCTTAACCTAGGAAATTTTCCAAAAACTTTCTTAAGTTATCGGTTTAGTCCCGGACCATTCTCAATGTATGTCTTGGGCCTCATAGGTCCATAATAGGGACATTATGAATATAATTGATTGGTTTTAATTTTGAACAAAATTTTATGGCCTGAAATTTTTCCGGAATTGTCATGTTCGTGCACAGTAATGCCCTGTACCTTGTCCCGGTCTCGAGTATGGGTAAGGGGCGTTACACCTCATATATCGTCTGTTCTAGTAATAGGTGGTTGCAAACATGAGCCACCTCGATAGAACAATGATGTTAAAGGTGTTTGCGACACTATCAATGAATAAGTGTATTATGTCACGTAACCTGGTTGTAGATAAACTGTTAGGATTGTCGAAGATGGCATATACGTTGGTGTTGCTACCGACATTGGATTGTAATATGGTGTTGGGGACAGAGATGGTGCAAAAAATATACTTGCAGAAAAGGTTGATGTAAGGTATAGTGGTACATAAGGTGGTGCTTGTGTAAAAATAACTGGGTTAGTAAAAGCACCAGAATAATATTAATCATATTGACCAGAAGATGGTGTAGCCATCAGTGCCACATATGGGGTTGGAGCTGATGAAGACTCCATCGAGGCATGTATTTCCAACCTAGGATTTAGGATTTTAAGGCTTTAGGATTGCCTAGTCATTTCCTCCTCCGACAGTAAATATTGCTTATCATGATGTCTAAATCATGTCACACAATCCAAAGAGGTCGTCAATTCTGGTACGAGAATTGGTTCGTGCATAGGTATGAAATCGTGCTTACGATCCTAAATATAGATATATTTCTCATGAACTTTCACCCAATCTTCGTTGGTTCTTCCTTGTAAGTCAGCCTTGTACAATTCTTCAATATCTTGGGGTGACAGCGAAATACTTTACCCAAACCTGAATTGGCGCATCAATCAATCAGATTTCTGCATCTCGACCATCGTGAAAACTATCAATGGCACCTCGTCGTGCCAGATATTGCGATTGGCCAAAAATTCGACTAGGATACATTCTTGAATTCTCAAATCAACGTATGACATTCATTCAAACTATAGTACGAAATTATAAATTTTAATTAGGGACCTAATTTTAAAATTCAAATCATTATGTAAATATTATATAATTTAAAAAATCAAAAACTAACCTTAACATCCAATTGTTGATCTAACAGTAGTTGAATATCTTCAAGCTCATCCGTTATACCCATATGGGTCGCCTCATTGTTCCACATATTCAAATAATATGTTATTTCAAAAAATATAATAATGAAAAAATATATATTATGATAACTATATTATCAAATGAATTTTACATTATTACGAATGGGAAAGAATAAGTGGCATTTACTTGGGGACATAAAAATGGTAGTTGATACCATGCCCATGACTATAAAAGGAGTATACAATAATCGATTTTAATTTTTTATGGTTGTGCTGTCTAGCACATCTCTCGATACAACGTCGCCAACACAACTGATCCCTAACAATGTCATCTCGCTTCTTTCAAGTCGATGAATTGTAGTAGCCACCTTAAATGTACCAGGTTTTGAGAATTATCGGACATTAGAAATGTAGCACCCCTAACCCACATCCGCCACCAAAATAGGGTTTCGAAGCATTAAGAAGCTTATCGATCAAACAGAAATAAATTACAAACATTTCTTATCATATTATATTCAGGTCAAAAACCAATTAAACTCGTACATACTATCCCTTATTTGAGCCGTCGAGGTCCAAAATACGCGTTAGAAATAAATCGGGACTAATTCAAAAACTCAAAGAATTTTTTGAAAAATATTAAAAAATTTCAAAGTTGTAGGGTTCACACGGCTGTGTGATCAAGCCCTGTGACTCGTATGGTCAGAGACATGCCCGTGTCTTAGACCATGTGGGCATTCGAAATAGGGACATACGGCCGTATCCCAGCTCGTGTCTATACCCATGTAATCCTCTAACTTGGGTTACACAGTTGAACCACACGTCCGTGTGCCAAACCGTGTGCCCTTTCGAAATGGTCTTGCATGCTCGTGTGCTAGCCATGTGTCTCACACGGTCTATTCATACGCCCGTATGTTTGGCTGTGTGGACTCAAAATGTACCTTAAACAACAAGTTTACCATTCCCTGCAAGCTTGGACAATAAGCAACTCAAAAACCATTCGTTTAACCAATTCAAAACACAATCAAACACATCCAAATCATATCAAACAAACATCCTAGGTGCCTAACCAATGTACCCTAATTGGTACACAATTATATCATCAAAACATATCGTCATAGTATCATTCAAATCCAATTTATAAACATACCTAATTCCATCTATTTTGCCTAATTTATGAACACTTAAACATCAATTTACCATGCCATAATATAGCTTCAACACAAACACCTATTTATATGTATATAACCAAACAACATTAAACTTATAACCTCATTTCAATTAATTCACAATTACATGCCAGCACAAAAGGATAAACATCACCACGTTTGAGATCGAGACCATTGTTGGATGTTGAATCGGCGATCAAAATTAAGTACCTAACTTGTGCACGAAAAACAAAACCATACGCTGAGTAAAACTCAATGATATTTCTATAATCTGAATATTTAAAGACAAGATAATATAATATGCACAATTTAATTATAAGCACAATTGAATATTAAAAACCACATTTATTCATACAATGACATTAGTCATTCAATTATTCAATTCATAAATACATCATTCATACCATACTCAATTATCATCATCTGCTATATAATAGCTTTTCACAATATGATACACATATCATTTAAACAACAATATTGTTCATTCCATATCCAATTCATGAATACACAATTCATGTGTCTAAATTCATATTTCAATTTACTGTCTCATTTTCATTTCACATACAATATCATCCAATATCAATCATAGTGTCATTTCATTTAATTACCCCTATTAACACGACTCGGACTCGGACGGATACATGGATCCAACCAAAACACACCAGTTTTGCACCCAGTGCCTCATCGGATAATTCGAAGTAGTAATTGACACCTAGTGTCTCATCGGTTAAACAGAAGTAAATTGGCATCTAGTGCCTTATCGAATAATTTTGAAGTAATAAATTGACACCTAGTGTCTCATCGACTCGAAGTCGAAGAAATCCTTGAATTCTTCTAATCCTATGGCATGCCATCTATATCCAACTCAGCTCGATACAGTTAATAGGGTTTTAATTTCACATTTTAAATATAAACAATATCAAATACTATTTTTTTATATAATATCATAAATATACATATATCCATTTCAATTCAATAATCAATACAATCATTATATATTTACCAATTCAATCCATTTCAATCAATTATCAAATATCAATTACTCACCTCCACACTTACCATATACAATAAATTGAATTATAACAATTAACAACTAAGTTTGGATTATAGAGATACAAACTAAAAATTCCGAGCTATTCCTCGTCGACTTTATCTTTCCCCTTTTTAGTTGAGGATGTTGGTACAACGCTGGCTACAGAATTAAAATAATTAAAATTCATCAATACAACACAATTCAATTTTATTTTGAATATTTCAAATTTTACTCAATATTTGCCTAAATTCCAATTTAGTCCCTAAACCGAGACAACTTTTATTCTTCACATTTAATTCTTTATTTTCATGTAAATTCCACTTTAGACTAAATTTAACTCTCTATTTTTACTTAAATCCCTAAATTTCAATTTTTTCACAATTTAGTCCCTATTTCTCAAAATTTACAATTTATTCTACGATTTAATTCTTTTTCATTTCTAGCTTAAAAATCTATCAATTTAATCCCTAATACTAAAATTATTCAACATTAACAACACTTAAAAACTCAATAATTTCTAAAAATTTTGGCATGAGTCGGGTAATATTTAACACTGGGATTCCAGAAACATAAAATTACAAGAAAAAAAGGACTAAATTGACTAAACAATTGAACTTAGAAGCTTTTGAAACCCTAAAGCCCTTCGTCTCCTTCTTTCTCCTTTTTCTTTCTTTTTCTTTCTGCTTCATTTTGCTTTGTTTCTTTTTAATTCATTCTTTTATTATTTTATTTTATTATACATTTATATATTATTATATAATATAATATATATACTTAAGTTGCTTATTTTATAATATATATATAATAAATTCAAAAATAATCTATCTTATGTCACCTCATAAAGAAACAATGACATAATTGCTTCTTTAGTCCTTTTAAATTTTTCTTTAATCTATAATTTAACTTTCACCCTATATGCAGTTTAGTCCTTTTACTTAATTACTCTTAATTCATGCAAATTCACTTAACCAAAACCTAATTAACTACACAATTAGCTTCGCAAATATTTTTGATAATTATTTATGAGTCTGATTGACGGCAATGGAGTCTTGAAAATACACTTTCCTACACCCATGACTATTGGATCGTTACAAGAAAACCCTCGATTAACCTCAGTATGAATGCTCAAACGTATTGTTCTCTTTCAACAGCACTCGCGGAGTTATTGATATAATTGAAATTTTCTTCCAACCATTTCATCTTTATTCGACTACTAAAAAACTTGTCTGACACATTGCCTAATAGTTCCTTGCAAATGCTGCTCCAATAGCCAATGACCATTGCCCCTGTAACAACTGGTCCATCCACCGATATATCGAGTTGTAAAGCTACGTCCTTGAGTGTAATTGTACACTCACTGCATGGAAGATGGAATGTATGTGCCTTAGGTCTTCATCTTTTCTCCAAAGCACTGATAACTGTGAGATCTAATTTAGTTCCCCCGAGCATACGAGACAAGTGCAAGAATCCCACCTTTTGCAAGTGTTGTTCAATAACATGCAGTGCCCTCATAGTTAAATTGTGTATGTATGTTTCTAAAATATGATCTTCGGCCTGATTATATGAACATAAAAACATTTATAAAATTAGTAATGTTAATAACTTAATAATGAACTTAATTAAAATTTAAAAGTTTAATAATATTTTCTTACCATTTGTAATTGGACGCCATAAATGTGTTTATCATCCAAAAGAATAAGCGGAATTGTCATTACAAAAATCATTTAAAAACAAAGAAATTACGAATCATAAAATTAAAACAACAAGATTTTGAGAGAAATTGAATGAAAAAGTGAGAACTAAAAGTTTGAGAGAATTGAGAGAATTAGGAGAATGGGATTTGAATGCAAAATGAAGAAAATGACTTTGTTTATATAGCAAATAAATTAATTGTTCGAAAAAATTTTACCATTGGACTTTTTTACTGTTGGGAAAAGTTACTGCTAGCTGAAAACGCATCCAACATATAAGATGCGCTTTCCTACTATTTCAACTGAAAACGCATCTAGTAGAACGCGTTTTCTATTTCTCATTTCAAAATCAGCTTATTTCTCTAAATATCAGAAAAATAAGCTTATTTCTCTAAAATAATTTGGAATTTAATTCACACGGACTTGGGGCATGGGCGTGTCCCCTTATGCTTAGGCCGTGTGAACCACATGGGCCTTCAATACAGCCAAGTCAAAAGGGCCACACGGGCGTGTTGCCTTTCCACACGAGCGTGTGTCCCTGATTCAAGTGATATTTTTTTCAAAGTTTTCAAAAGTGTTTAGATTAATCCCGGGATATTTTCAAACGTGATTTGGGCCCCGTAGGCTCATATTAAGAACTTTTAGATTAAAAGAGAAAAGTTTTAAATTTGATCTAGTTTTTCTCGAAAATGATTGTATGCATGCGTGTAAGTCAGGTAATGCCTCGTGCCCAGTCCCGGCCTCGGACTCGGGTAAGGGGTGTTACATATATGGTCTAGTATTGATGTTTGAAAGTGATTAGGAGGACTAGAGAGATCAATTTTGTGAGGAATCGAGTTTTCAACTTGATGTTACAGATCTGGTAATGTATCTTTGTGACTGAATTTCTATTAGTATAGTTAATTAATATTTGTGTTTATTATGGCATTGGAAAGGTGGTAATGTGCACTTTACCTCTGTTGAAGCTTTGAATCTTGAAAAGGACCGAGATAACCAGAATTGAAGTTTAAAATCGCTTAGTTGATCAGTTGTTGTGATAGAATAAAATTCTGTGGTGAGTGTTTCTAAAGGTGATTTGTTAAAATTGACCCTCAATTATGTTTAATTAGTACCTTAATTAATGATTAAACTTAATTATTTATAGATAAATGGTTGATTTTGCAAGATTGGTATTAATTGTGCCGAAAATTAAATTGGTATTGAAAAAAATGGTGAGTGAGTTTTTGGGTGGTGTTGTGCTATTTAATTAGATTAATTTTAAGGATGATTTTAAGCATGTGTACTGAAATTTTTTATCATGATATGTTGGCGTTACAATTGGTAACTGAATATGGGAAATTGATGAATGGATTGCTTGATTTAATTGGATGCTAAATGACTATGTTTCAAGTTATACATAATTATTTTGTCACATTAAATTGAGCACATTAATGACTAATTTATATGATATGCTTGACTGAATATATTGCCAACATGCATGGTGGATCCATTGGATATAGTTGGCATGCTATAGGATTTGTAGGTGCTCCCTTTATTTGTGACATTGTGAGCATATGGCTCTAGGTGGACTGATTTGTTTGGAGTAGATAAGGGAGTGTTGAGCTTGATTCTCCACTTAATGGATTATTTAAGGCGCTCGAAGGGAGCATGTGTTTCGGCCCACTCAACTCGGTGGATTGTATTTGATATTTGTTGGAGTTCGGAGATCCGTTTATCCGATGTATGATCACCAGATTAAGCCATGAGTAATGATTGCCAATGTATTTATGTGTGATTGTTGTTATATCAATTGATGATTGAATGCCATGAATAAATGATTTGTGGTATTGAAAATGCTTATGGAAAATTTAAATGACATGTTACATTATTTTGGTTGATAATTAGTGATCGATTGGTTGTGAATTAAGCATGAATTGGATGTTAATTTACTTTTTCATTTTTATCAACATTCACTGAGCATTTTAAAGCTCACGTCCTCACATTCATGTAGATAATCGTTAGGATTGAGGAGCGAGGAGCCAAGCAAGAGAGTTCCAAGAGATTTAGGCTTGGTAGAGATTTTATTACGCATTTTAAAGACTGTAATCAGGCATTGTAGAACTCCCGGGAATTAGTTGATTTTGGTTGTAATTGGACTTTGGACATTAGACATTTATTTTGGATGATTTTATAATAAAATTGAGGCATTTTTTTAGTTTAATTATTGAGTGATTTACGATGTTTTGTTGCTTGATAACACGGTGATTGATAACACGGTGTGTGAAGCATGAAATTTTTACTAACAATTGATTAAATAAAGCGTCCACAGAGTGGTTTGCTAACGACTAAGGTACGCCACTTGTTTGATTTATTCAGTGTTTGCTATGGATGAAATTGATTGCTTAATTCTATTTAATTAAGGCTTAATTGATGTCCATAAATTCAATTGAAGGTATATGTATATATATGTTACTTAACCATACCTAAATCCGGATTTATTAGTCACTAAAATATGCAAAATTGGGTTTTAAAATGAGTTTTTCACAAAAATAGGTGTAGTGGTTTTCACACGGTCATGTGCTTATCTACATGGGTGTGTGAAGGGTTGCACATGGGCGTGCGGGTAAGTGACACAGGTGTGTGAAAACTATAGCTATTACACACAGGCGTGTGGGATTTCCACACAGGCATGTGCGATCTACCAAAAAAGTTTTTCACAACACAAACACGAGTATTTAATGACACAGTCTAGGGGACATGGCCGTTTGGGTTTTGGGGGGTTTGAGTTTTTTATCTTTTTCAATTGGTATTCTAATTTGTTTAAGTTACAATTTAATCCTAAAAATTTATTAGTCTAATTAGAGCCTTAGATGATAAGGAAACTTGGTAATAATTTAAGATTAGTCTCATAATGGGTAAAGTTTGATAGAAACACACTTAATTTGTAAATTGGGATAGGTCCTAATAGTTTGTGTTTATTACAATTTAGTCTTTAATTGTAAAAATTGAATTAGACATAGCAAATGAACTCAATTTAAGCTGAAATTTTTAGGCATGAATAATTTTGACTAAAAGAAGGTCGATAAATGTTTAGATCTAAAATTGGGTTAGTTTTACCATAGGTGGTAAAATGACGAAAATGCCTTTAAGTTAAATTACCTAGGAAAAGTTTAAAATTGTCTCATAATTTGCTTTCACGTTAATAAATAACTAATAATCAGACAAGATTTAGGTGTTATAAGGTCGGGGTGTGTCTTGAGTGGTCATTAGCCAGAGAGTCACTTAGGTGGCGAATGTAAATCTTCGAATTCATGCCGGTCTGTCTCGGTCAGGTTCAGGTGCCACAATAGTTGTCCTACCGGAGGCATCACAAAGAAATCTCCTTTCCATATTTTCGCATATCACAAATTGTTTTGTACTAGGCTCACGCAACAAGGAGGGTGTTTTTATATTGACCAAGTGTCATACTCACACATACAACACTGGTTTATTACACACACTTCTAAACACAGCACATTAACCCATTTATGGTAGAGACAACTTACCGTACACAACCCATATATCATAGAAGTTTTATAACTCAATGGAAGTAAAAAGGAACTCTCTAACAAACTCCATAATAGAATCTACTCTACTAGTCTTTTGCCTCAATTGCTCAGACCTTCACTAGCTTCTTAAGCTAAATAAGAAACAATTATAACCATCATGTCATTTATCTACTAAAATTTAACATGCATGCATGAATCGATTCCATGCAACCCATAATCAGGAAGTCTCCTACCTTTCGAACTAGTTCAAAAAAATCTATACATGTACTAATTCAAAAACATAAATCCACCTCCATAACAACCTAAAGGTTTTCCAAAAATTACCAGTAAGCTGGTATTTGACATTGTAGTCTTGACTAGTTTCTAGAAACCTTCCTCGTCTTCTCTAACAAAAAACAAAGAACTTATGAGGTTGCTCACAACGTGCTAGCATGAATGAAAAAGAAACTAATTTTCCTACCTATCATCTTGACTTTTATAGACAATCCTTTCTACCAAACATAACTATTACCATTGATCAACCTAGTAAGTTGTGAAACGTTGCTTGCACACTAAAATAAGCTAACTAAACAAGTCATTCAACTACCTAAACACACCAAGTTGTCGTCTATAGTAATCTAGTTCAATTCCTATTAGGCCTCAACTAAACTTTAACGATACTCACTGAGCCATCATTTTCACACTAAAACACAGAAAGTAAGTCTATCGATCCACGAATTAACAAGTTTGCCCAAAGTATCTGGGGTTGGCGGATCATCTCACAGAAGAGTCTGCCAAACCTTAGAGTTCATCAAATGGCGAATTCCAACGAGGTGTTCCTCATTTAGGCGTACTGTTGAATGAACACAATATGCCACCTAAGCATTTAATATTCAAATCACCAGTATATCCCTTTTCTACCATTGGCTTAATCGACTATACACCAAACAATATATCAATATGGTCTACGCCAGGTGAGATGTTACTTTTAAAAAATAAACGACCACTATGATCACAATTATTATACGTCTCTAACCACATCCTCAATTATAGTGACAACCACAATCCCTATATTTTGATTTTTCATAATTATTATGTATTGTTACATTCTCTTTAAGGAATAAACATTTTTTCACTAGATTCTCTTTAAGGAATAAACTTTTTTTCACTAGAAGGCATGATATCATTTTAAAATACTTTTTAAAGCCTTTTTCACAATATTGCTATTGTTGGAGCATATAAGATATTTCAATCATAACAAGCTTTAGGGAGTATTATTATTTTTTAATGGTCAAATCACTCTTTCAAACTATTACGCAATTCAAAAGTCAAGAGGATTTTTCATAATTAGATATTCCACTTTTAATCTATCATGTAGATGATGTTGGCCAAAAACAATGGTTTTTTGTTTTGTCTATATAAAAAGTCAAATTCGTTTATACTCGCAAACCATGTGTGGCTCTATTAGAAATAATCTAATAGACAATGTAGTGCATTTGGCAATGGTCACCAAATAAAATAATTTTTTTTAAAAATAACTACTATTTTTTAATCATATCAATGTCATATGTTATGAAAGATATGCATATTTATGCAAAAATATCCAAGTTGTTTATACGTCAATCTTATTGAAAGTCTTAGGTCATAAATAAGCATACCATGAAATATATAAAACATAAGTTCATACTTAAATACGAAAAAATGAGCATCATTTTTATTTTTTTATTAAAAAAATTGAAAGCTCAAAAACTTTCAAGCACGCATAGAAATCACAAACCTTAGGAGTGTTGCTTCAACAAGGACGTTGTATGTCTAGATTACTTGTTCTCCAATGGAATATTGAATACTATTAAGCAAGATCTTGCAGATAACGTGTTATAAAATAACAATAATGAAAATAATACGAGAATAGCATATGAAAATAAAAAGGGATTTCTATTGTCTTTCTCTACTTTTTCATCCTTATTAATATATTAGGGAGATTAGACTTCTTATTTTTTAATACATAAATAGATTAGAAAAGTGGTTAAAAAGAGATGAAAGGTGAAAGGTTGATTATAATGGATATCCACTTAATAGTATTCATAATACTTTTTTAATTTTTAAAGAGACATTTTTATTATTGAATGAATTCTAAATTTCTACTTAATTATAAATTATTATATAATAAAATTTAATTTAAGATATATTTATAATAATTAATTTCTATAATTAATTAAATAAATTATTTATAAAATTAAAAGCCTCCTGTAAAAGAACAAATAATACTAGTAAATTTTAAAATTTTAAATAAATTTTGTGAAAAATAAATGTGTACAGTATCAAATAATACTGATAAGTTTTCTTTTTAAAAAATAAAAAAGTTTAATGAAATTTAAAAATAAAAATAAAAATAAGAAAGCTAAACGTGAAAGGGACAGGGAGGGAGGCACCGATATGGGGGCAGAGGATTTCTATTCGGGTAACACAATCAGAAACCATATATATCACCACCAAAGAATATACCATATCAACTTCTCTCTTTGCAATTCAGATATTACCACCAAAGAATTACAAAAAAATTGTCAAACGTCCCCAGATACTGCGACCGAGTGCTACAGATATAGCCACCAAATACTCCACAAAAATGCTGCAATTTTGGTTATTGCCATTAGATGGTTTAATTAGTTAAAACAAAAGTTTAGAATAATGTTGAGGGTAATCTTGACTCTCGATTTATTTCTTGAAAAGAGATTGGATTTTTTATAAAAATAAAAACTGAATAATATTGATGGTAATTTTGATGTCAATCTATTTTTGGTAACAAGATTCAACATTGATAAAAATGACAATTGAAAGTATCTCAACAACAATTTCGACAACTGATCTATTTTTCGAAAGTATTTTGATTTTAGTGAAGCTGACAATTGAAATGAAATCGACTCAAACTAGAGGCTTTACTCATTTTTAGAAAATGGTTTCCACTTGAACAATAAGAAGACTTCAATAATTATAATGGTAAGGCTTGATATTTTTTAAAAACAAGATTCTAAGTCACAATTAAAATGATCTGGATGACAATATGAAAAATCAACTATTTTTTAGAAAGTGAATTTAAGTTTTAAAAATTAAAACCAGCTTAACAATATTTGATTATTTTTGAAAAAACAATATATGCTTTTACAATTGAAATGACTTCAATAGCAATACTCGTGCGTTCTCCTTCTATAATGTTTTATAGATTTCATAATTTAATTAATCAGACAAAGAGAAATACCGGATAAAAGTAAGCCAAAACTTCATGTTTTGCCGAACGAAAATATAAAAGGAATTAAGACCTGTCGGTATGCGTGTATCTCTTTCATCTTTATTATCTACAATATACAAGTAAAAATTTAATTTTGATCCGTTCATTATTACTTAATTGTGATACTTAATCATTATGCTTAAATTTAAAACGATTTTTTATTTGTATTTTTAATTGTTTCAAATAGTTGAAGATACTCCCATTCCATAATCATCTCCCATTCAAATAATATTTATTTCAAAATAATTTAAAATGTTCTAAAGAACATCTACACCGTTAATTTTTTTTGTTAAAAATAACCAATGTTTCACTATAATAGGAAAATTGCACGCAATTCAAACACCAAAACAAAAAGAAATTTGAAATTTGAATTTGAATTTTTATATTTTTATTTTTAGAAATTTAATTGTTTTTCAACTTTCGACATTCAAGTCACACTATTAATTTTTTTAATTTAAGCATCATTACAACATTATGATTTTTAATTATTTGACTATTTAATGAATATTTTTTAATTTTAAAATGTCACACCAATAAATTTAACAAAAATATTTATTAATAATTGAATATGAACTTTAAAATTTAAAAGTAAAGAAATTAAATTTCTAAAAATTAAAGTGTAATGATTAAATTTTAAATTTTTAAAAAATAAAAAAACTTATAACATATTTTAATTAATAAAATATCTAAAGTCCATTGTTTCATTCCATGGGCGGCACCGAGGAACTGGCACCGCTCAATGCCTCTAAAAATGGTTAAATTATAAATTAATGAAATTTCCTTCAATCTATTCTTCGGTTTGCTAAAGTAATTTAGAATTAATAAGCCTTGGAGCATATAATCTTGTTCCCAAAACATCAAATCCCCACACTATATACCATCATATGGTTGAAATGTACAGTATCGATCATCATTACAAGGAATTGTTTCTCATCCGCATTCTATTAAAAATAATACTATATTGTACAATTTTTAGAAATAAACAGCCCAGAATTTTAAGCGATCATCTTGAAGTGAATGAAAACAACATGAAATCCCACACTATATATATCTCATATGGTTGCATAATACAAAAACTTGATCAACATTACAAGGGCCTGTACCCACATTTTATTGGCAATAATACTATATTTTTAGCATCATGTGGTGAATGAAACAATTGAATCCCATATTGTGGCTTGAGCGTAATAAGTGGTAAAGGTGAATGATCATGGGGGGAGAGGGTGAAAGTGTAGCGTTGCAGAATAATAGAGAGAGCTATTTTTGTTTCAGCGATTGCAAATATCATTCCAATGCAAGATCGAGGTCCCAATCCAAAGGGAAAAATGCGACCACATTGTAGTTAGTAGCTTTGGTAATCCTTTAGTAAATCTCTCCAGTTTGAAAAGATGAACACTGCCTTCCCATAAGTCAAGGTCATGATGAACTGCCATGTTGAACTCTAAATCAATAGGCAAGACAAATTTTCCAAATTGGAGTTCTCTTCCTACTTTTCTTATCGTGCCAATTGCAGGAGGATGGAGTTGTAGAGTTTCATTGATAATCATTGTAATCTGTTTGAGAAAAAATATTGAAGGAATCAAACTACAATAATTAACCGTTCAATTGTAATGGTCAAGATTTGTATAGTTTGCTTATAGTTTTTTGTTTGTCAATCACTTCAAATTCTTGGTTTCTATTACCAAAGACCTCAATTACTTCTGTTCTTATTTTGTCTTGCCAATCTGTGTGTATTGCTAAAAGCAGGATTGTCCATGCGAGCAAGGAATTCGTTGTTTCTTACCTAGCAAAGTAGAAAGTTTTGCACTAATCTACCAAATCTTGTATGGAAAGTTGTAAACTCGAAATTCTATAGGATTTTTCTATATTTTTTTATCACTTTTTTACTTACTTATTATATTTATCTTGAGTAATTATTATTGAAATAAGTGATTTTTTCTTAATTAATAATTTTAGACATGAAATTAAAAAGTATGTAAAATTATGCTTAATTACATATTTTTCAGACATATTTTATATTAATTCATGTTAATTTATTAATGTGTGTATTTTTCACTATATGGGTAGGCTATGGAGACATGATGTAAATAAATAAAAGGTGGCAATGCAAAATTTATCCATGTGGACGGCAAGACCTTGCAATTTGGGCATAGGGATTCAATACTTGACCCAGAAAAGTGAGACCATGCAATTTGGGCTAGGATAATTATATTTAATTGATGAGATTTATTTAATTCATGTTAACATGTCTTGTGCCTCAGTCGATTATATTTTCAATTAATATCATGCTGCATTTCTGTAATACCCCTAACCTGTATCCGTCGCCGGAACAGGGTTACGATGCATTACCAAAAATATACAAATCAAGTAAATAGATATTTCATTTTATACAGTATTCATGTCGGAAATCAAACATAAAGTCCCTTATATGATCCCTCAAGGTCCAAAACATGCAATAGAAACGAGTCAGGATTAAACCAGGTATTCAGAGAATTTTTCGCAAAATCTCAAAATTTTTCCTAGTTGCAGAGGTCATACGCCTGTGTGGTCAGGCCGTGTGGTTTACACGGCCAAGGGACACGCCCGTGTCTTAGGCCATGTAACTCTTTGACTTGGGTCACACGGCGAAGCCACACAAACTGTGTGCTAGGCCGTGTATAAATACCTGGGCATTCTGTTTTGAAGTTCTAAAGATGCAGGGGACACACGACTAGGTCACACACCCATGTGCTAGGCCGTATGTCACACACGGCTGAGACACACGCCCGTGTCTCTGCCCATGTGGACGAAAATAGGCTATTTTCCAAGCCATATTTCTCACCCCATTTCGTCATCATCCTACACCAACACTTTAACACATTCATAAGCTATTATAGGTTATTTAACCCAACTCAAAATCAAGTCATATACATGATATAATACCTCATATAATCAAGTATACACACTTACTTAAATTACCAAATTCACATATATGCATATCTTATTACATATGATAACTTAATTCAATCATCAATATGCCAATATAATTTCTATCAATCAACCATTTCAAACACATACCAAACATATCCATCACAAGTCATTCCAATGGCTAGTTACACTTAAAGCATTTATATGCTGATATTGGCCAATTATCCTATACATGCCATTATAACCATTATTTATTTACCATACATATACCGAAATGAGCTGATGGATAGTGTGAGTGAACTCCACCAAGCTTCCAATCCAATAAGCCTCTGAATTACTATAGAACATGGGAAAATAAAACAGAGTAAGCATGAAATGCTTAGTAAGTTCGTATAACATGGTAATTAACTTACCACACATTTAAATTCAATATAAACATACAAGGCACATTCAATCAACTTGACCACGAGCCCTAACACATATCCTCATCACCCTTGTTAATCATATATTTCATATAAATATCAAGAAACATGTATGGGCTCAACAATAATTAGATTTTCACGTACATATACTTTTCACATCATGTATTCATATAAAATATACAAATCATATCCTTGTATTTCAAGTAGATTTTCATAATAATTCATCTTGAGTTCAGATTATTTCATGTCAGAACTTTTCCCATTAAATCATTTGAAATGTCAGTGTCTCACAGGTAATACACTCAAGGTGTACAAATTTATAATCATGGATGAACATATTCATTAAACAAATTCCATGTTCATATAGCATTATCTCATACTTCCTTATATCATGTATTATCATTTTCACGTATTTCAGGCAGATACGTGTAATATCTCATTTTGTGTTCATATCTTCTCATGTCAGAATTTTACCCGTTGAATTTTATTTGAAATATCGAAGGATACCTAGGCAGTACACTCGAAGTGTACAAATTAGTAATTCGTCAATTCATATTTGGGAGTGCTCATTAAAGCACATAATCAGGAAATCCTTTCTTGAGCCATATAACAGGAAGCTCACAAAGAGCCTATCAGGAAGCTTATCCAAGCTATAAAATGGAAAGCTCATAAGAGCCCTAATTAGGAAGTTCACAAAGAACTTTTAATCAGGAAACTCACAAAGAGCCTTTAATCAGGAGCTCCGGATAGCCATATATCAGAAAGTTCAAGCGAGCCATGTCAGGACGCTCACAAAGAGCTGCATTGGTGTCCGCATATATGCAGGATCACAACCAATCATATAACAGGACGCTCACTAAGAGTTGTGGTAGTCCGCAACACGTGCAAAATCACTACCTATCAGGATGCTCGCAAGAACCTTATAACAAGAAGCCCGAGAGGGCTTATAATGGGATGCTCTTTCGAGCTGTGGTGTGTCCGCAACACATGCAGAACCACAACCAATCAGGAAATCTTGTATCCATCGAATTTCCATTATTAAAATGAGATTTAATATTTATCAGGCTTTTTCGGATATGTAACCAATTTCATATATTTGGTATTTATACAATTCACATACACAACATTTAATTCAAGCATATAAATATACACAACTTAGTTACATGAACTTACCTCGATAAATGTTCGTGTACGTAAAATCTACTAATCCAACATTTTCTCTTTTCCTTATTCTAACTCTTAATTTAGTCTATCCCGAATCTATATGAATGCATTTAACATTTATTCATGTTCATTTCAATTCAATTCACATCTTAGGAAAATTTACCGTTTTGCCCTTAAACTTTTAATTAATGACGATTTCATCTCTAGGCTCGAAAAATGAAATTCATGCAATTTAATCCTTATTCTAAGCCTAGCTGAATTTTATATGTAAATTTTGCAGCCCATGTATTTCATAAAATTTAGAATTTTCCATGAAATTTACATCTTTTCAATTTAGTCTCTAAATCATAATCTCATCAAAATTCTCTTTACAAAAGTTGTTTATCTATCAACAACCTTTCATTTTCTACCATAAAAATTCATAATTCATTTATGTTCATCCATGTCAAAACTCTAGTACCTTGATAACTTTGCAAATTAATCCCCGAGATAGCTAAATTAAGCTATTACAATCTTGGAAATATAAAAATTATTAAAAACGGACAAGAATACTTACCTAATCAAGCAAAATAAGTTGGCTTGAGCTTAGGTTTCCATGGCTAGGGTTTTCATGCTTTTAATTTGGGAAAGATGATATAAATGATGATATTTTTATTTTTTTATCATTTATCATTTTTTTATTATTTCACTTTCCAATTTCATCCTTTTCTTTATTTTATTTTCCATGGATATATCATCATCCTTAACCAGTAAGCATTTTTAATGGTTTATTTGCCATATAAGGACCTCAAATTTTGAATTCCAAAGCTATTTAATCTTTTTAGCTATTAGAACTCAACCTTTGTACTTTGTGCAATTTGGTCCTTTATTAAATTAAACATGTAATCGGTAAAATTTCTTTACGAAATTTTTATACGACATTACAATCATACTACAAACTACAAAATAATATAAAAATAATTTTTATGTCGAAATCAAATTTGTTGTCCCAAAACCATTGTTCCAATTTTACCGAAAACGGGCTGTTACAACTCTCTCTACTTAAGAACTTTCGTCCTCGAAAATCTTACTAGTAAAAAGGTTCAGACATTGCTTTCTCATATTTTCCTTCGGTTCCCAAGTAGTTTCTTCTATATCGTGTCATTGCTAGAAAACTTTTATAAAAGCTACCATTTTATTTCTAAGTTCTTTCACTTCAAGTGCCAGAGTTTTGATCAGTTTTTCATTATAAGTCATGTCAGATTGAATTTTAATATTTATTGGAGAAATAACATGTGATGAATCTGATTGATACTGTCGTAACATAACATATGAAAAACATTATGAATTCTGTCAAATTCTGGCGGTAATACTAATCGATACGCAACAGGTCTGATCCTTTCAATAATTTCATACTGCCCAATATATCGAGGACTCAATTTGCCTTTATGACCAAACCAGAAAATTTTCTTCCAAGGCAAAACTTTCAAGAATACTTTTTCATTAATTTGAAACTATATTTCTTTTCATTTTAAATCCACATAGAATTTCTGACAATCAGATACTGCTTTTAAACTGTCTCGGATCACTTTCACCTTTCTTCAGTTTTGCGAATTAGATCAACTCCATGTATCTTTTCTCACTGTGTTCAGTGTAATACAATGGAGTTCTACATTTACAACCATACAGAGCCTCGTACGGTGCCATTTTATACTTAACTGATAACTGTTATTGTATGCGAATTTGACTAACGACAATTATTTCTTTTCCAATTTCCTTTGAATTCTAAAATATAATACCGAAGTATATCTTCAAAAATCTGAATCACACATTCAGATTGACCATCCGTCTGATGAAATGTGGTACTAAAATGTAACCGCGTACCCAGAGCTTCTTGTAATTTATTCCAAAATCCGAATATGAAACGTGGATCTCTATCAGAAATAATATAAACTGGCACACCATGTAATCTGAAAATCTCAGAAACATATAATTCAGATAATCTATTAAGTGAGAAATCCATTCATAATAGGAATAAATATGAAGACTTCGTCAAACGATCGGCAATTACCCAATAACATTTTTTTTCAGATACAAGAGTAATCCCGATACAAAATCTATATTAACTTTATCCCATTTCCATTTCAGTATCGTCACTGACTGTAACAGTCCTGAAGGTATCAGTACCTGATGTTCAGCTTTAGCTTACTGACATATCAAACATTTAAATACAATTTCAAAAACCCCACATTTCATTCCGGACTACCAGTACATCTGTTTTAAATCGTTATGCATTTTATTATTCCCCAGTTGAGCAGGCATAGTACTACTGTGAGCATTTCTGTAAAATTTTCTATACAAGCTCTGAATCTTTCAATACACAAGCTATACCTTAAAGAAACAGAAAATCATTGGGTCCTATTTGAAATTCTAAATCAGAAGTTAATTCACACTGTACTGATTTGACTTACAACTCATTACCACTTTTCTGAGCATCACAGATCTATTGTATAAACATCAGCTTAACTTTAAGCTCAGCTAAAATTGAGCCATTATCAAACAATTACAATCGGTGTCCATGGCTCCCAAGGCAAACAAAGACTTTCTACTTAGAGTATCTGCAACTAAATTCACTTTTCCCTAGTGATATTCAATTGTCAAATCATAATCTTTCAACAGTTCAAGTCATCTACGCTATCTCAAATTCAAATCTTTTTGTGACATCAAATAATTTAAACTTTTATGATCAATAAACATATGATATTTTCACCAAACAAATAATGTTGCTAAATTTTTAGTGCAAATACAATAGTTGTAAAATCTAAATCATGTATCGGATAATTCTTTTTATACGGTTTTTAACTATTTGGAAGTATAGGCTATTACTTTACCTTACTGCATCAAAACAAAGTCTAACCCATTCAATGATGTATCACTGTAAATCACAAATTCCTTACCCGATTCAGGTTGAACCAGAACTGGTGTTTCAGTCAACAGAGATTTCATCTAGTCAAAACTTTACTGACATTTATCAGACCATTCAAATCTTACATCTTTCTGTAATAACTGTATCATTGATGTGGCTATCATAGAAAACCCTTTCATGAAAATTGAAAAGAAATTATATGATAAAGCTATTTCAATTATTAACACAGAGGCTTTGAATTATTCCGAAGCCACAAACATCAGATAGATTAAAAACCATAGTGCCATAATAGGACCGATGTTTTAACAGTATAGATGGAACAATAACTCAACATCAATAGTACTCTCCAAATAGAAGAGGAAAACCAAAAGTAGTGCCAATAACAACCAGTGCAGTAATACAACTTCTATAATCTGAGATCCATGTTACTGAACTCCCATGATCGAGTTAGGATTTATAACAGTAATAAATATAATTACCTCAGGCCAATCAATATCTTTGACAGATAAACCATGTTTGTTAGATAAGATTGGATCATAAGAATAACAAGAAAACTAAGACAATGAAATCCAAAATGTGAAGCTATACTGAATTTCTGAGAATAAAAAACCACATTGAATAATAAAAGGACCGATGATATCTCAAAAAAATCCAGAAGAGTAATATTGTACAAATGTTGTGATAGAGACAATATAAATTGCAGATTTGCAATTCTAAACTTCAACCAGTAGAAAATAGTATCAGATGAATCTTATCATCAAGTCTTCTCTCAAACATAATTTATTAGAAAACCAAAGAAAAATAGAGCAATACCGCTCATGAATCAACTATACTTACAATAATTCTGTGTATTGTTATAATTAGCTAGCCTTTCTATATGATAAGTATCACAGCTAAACATGAACAATTACATATGCCTCTGGGAATAACAGAACATATAGAATACCTAGAGGAGATTGTTGTAAAATTGTAACAACCCATTTTTGGTCAAATTAGAACAGTGGTTTCGAGACCACAAATTTGAATTCAAAATTATTGTTTTATTATTATTTTAATGTTTACAGTATGATAGAATAATTGTGTGAAAATTTCATTAAGAAATTTTATCATTTGATTGCTTTTTGATAAAAATGACTAAATCGCGTAAAGTGTAAAAGTGTTGTTCTATTAGCTAAAGGTGTCAAATAGCTATAGAACCTTAAAGTAAGGGTCCTTAAGTAGTAATTAGACCATTAAAAGAGTAAGTGGAAAATATTGGTCATTAAATGGATGATTTAAATGGTTTATCATTAAGGTTATTTTTGTAATTTAGTTATTAAAGTTTAATTTAATAAAGCAAAACAAATATCTTTCTCCATTCATCTTGTTCAACTGTTTTCAAAAGAGAAAGAATTCTAGGGTTCTGTCACTTTGAGACTAAATTGGTAAGTGCTTTTAACTCGGTTTTTAATGATTTCTATGTTTTTTAGATCGTTGTAACTAAATATAGCTAGCCCAGGGGATATTTTGCAAAACTATTATTGATTTTGAAGGATTCCATTGATGAATACATGTGTGTTTTGATGTCTGATGATAGATGATGAATGTTTTTTGTGAGATATACAAGTTTTGTTAAGCGATTTTTAGTGAAAATGCAAATTAAGGATTAAATTGTGAAATGTGGAAATTTAGTGGTTAAAATGTGAAATAAATGAAAAATATGGGCTGCTAAGGACCTAATTGAATTTTAGATAGGCTTAGGTTGTGATGAAATTGAATGAATTTTGTTTTACAAGCCTAGGGACCAAATTGTAAAAGTTGTGAAATTCTAGGGTAAAAGTGTAAATGTGCTTAAATGTGTGTTTTGGATTAAATTGAATAGAGAGATTATTAAATAAGTTAATTTTGAATATATTTAGATCAAGAAAAGTGAAATTCAAATCTAGATTGGGGGAAAACTAAAGTTATCGACTAATCGACCTATTTTGTCGTTTTCACATCCGAGGTAAGTTCGTATATTATAAGTTTTAATATAAATGTATTTCATATTCTTTATATTTCATAAATTGTGAATACGAGACTATGGATATGACCGATAGTGATTCGACGATGATTCGACATTCGAAATCCCAGTTGAACTTTAGGAATAGTTTAGGATACTAGTGACATGTCATTAGAGGATACATGAATTTGGATTCAAGCCATGATATTAGCACTTCGGGTGCGAGTTATACCAATTTGGCTTCGGGCAATGAATATCGGCTGATTTGGCTTTGGTCCATGATATCAATATTTTGGATATAAGCTACCTTGATTTAGCTTTAGGCCATGGTATAGGTGTGCGAGACTCTTGAGTATCCGACTTCTATTCCGAATGGTTCATTGGGTAAATGAAAGACGTGATTGAGTATGAAAATGATTTGAGATGGTACAGGTATGTACGTGACATGTACAATCTTTGGTTCGAATAAACTTGTAAAGAATATGATTGATATCATAATTGTGTATACTAAAGGTTTGTTAGCTAATATGTGCTAAATGTTGATATATTCAAATTGTTGTATTATAATCTTGAGATTGAATTAAGTTTATTGTATACGAGCTTACTAAGCTTTATAGCTTACTTTGTTTAATTTCCCATCTTTTATAGTGTTATCAAGCTAGCTTGGATTAGAGGATCGTCAGAGATCGCTTCATACTATCCACCTATCACTTGGTACCTATGAACTTTTGTATTTAAAGTATATGGCATCTATAGGGACTTGGTCTTTTTAGTATATTTATTTTGGCCATTTGTGTTGGCTTGTAAATATTAGGTTTGGTTTATATATATAGCTATATGAGTTGGTTTATAATGGTGATTTTGATGATGTATATATAGGTGTGCAAATAGCCTTTGTTTGACTTTAGTAATTGCCTTAGAAAAGCTAGTTATGATGGTATTTGTGCTTGTTGAAAATGGATATGGTGAATATCAAATGGTTGATGAATTGGTAATTAGTAGCTTTATGAGTTTAGGTAATTTGATGCATGTTTGAAAATGACCATATTGATGAATGAAAAGGGTAAAACTTGGTATGTATTTGAATTGCATATTGTGGTATGGTGAGTCTTGTATTTGTTGGTATTGCAATGTAATAAATGATGCTTGGTTGAAGTTGATTGAATGTTTATTTATGCCTTGTATTGGTATCAATTGGTTTGATGTAGGTGTGTGCCAATTTAGGGTGGTAAAATGGCTTGGTAAATAGCCTATTTTTGTCTACACTGGCAGAGACACAGGCGTATGTCTCAACCATGTATGACACACGATCATGTTATGCAGTCGTGCGTCCCCTAGTGTTGAAATTAAAATCAAGTCAGTATGCTCCGCACGGCCTCACACACGGGCGTGTGACTTGACCATGTGGCAGAAGTCAGTATATCCTACAAGTTCGGCACGGCCTAGCACACGGCCTAGTACAGGGGCGTGTATGGCCATTTTTAGGGCATACAGGCTGGCCACACGGGCATACACGTGTATTGGTCATGTGACCCAAGTCAAAGAGTTACACAGGGTCAGACATAGGCTGGGACACGGCCATGTGCTCCCATTTCAAATGTCCACATGGCCTGTGACATGGGCGTGTCTATTAGCCATGGTAGAGACATGGCTGGACCACACGGGCATGTGTCCCCTGTTTTGAGAAAATTTTCTTAAATGTTCTATGAGTTTTCAAAGTTGTCGGTTTAGTTCTAAACTACTTTTAAGCATGTTTTTGGGCCTAGTAGGCTTCTTATAGGGACATTGTGCTTGAGTTTGAATAATGTTAGCATGAAATGTGATATTATATGTGAATTGATCGTTTAAATATTTTATAAATCCGATACTACTCCATAACCCTATTTTTGTAACACCCCAAACCCGGCCTAGACGTTATGACCGGATCCGACGTGCCACATCAAAAAGTTAAAACATTTTTTTCATTCTAAGTCTAGGAAACCGTACTTGATGTTCAAAGGATTAATTCATTAAGGGTTAGAGTGAATGGAAGCATCACACCAGGTAGGAAACCGGAAAAAGGAGGTGAGTCCATCGGACTGCTTAAGTACCAAGCTCTTTCGGATCCAATCCTAGACATGCACACCACCATTGCCACACTCTAACATCGCGTATATTTTTAAGTTACCATTGAAATTATGTCTATTTTAGAATAAAACGTATTTAAGTTTATAAAACGTTATCATAGCAGAAGCCTTGTTTGTAATCGTGTTACTTCGAAATCAGTTTATGTTTTTGGAAAACGAACCCTAGATCTAGCCCATTTTGATAGTTAATATAATTTAAGGTCATCATGATAAGTTATAAATCGAAATCGAATTAAAAATAATCATAAGCGGCCTTATTACATAACAAAACCCAAATCATCAAAGTAAAGAAAATTGAAGTCAAATCACCAGAAGAAATCCATATTGCAGAACGAGTGGCCACTCCGAATCCCTCGCAGCTCCAAGCCCACTATGGCTGGGGATTACCTGCATGGATGAAAATAGGGGATGAGTTTGGGGAAACTCAGTGTGTAAAATTAACCCAACCATAGCCCATATCAGCTCAAACCACAGAAACAGAATAAATTGGCCTTAGCCCAGAACAGAATACAGAATTAAGCCCATAGGCTCATAACAGATCAGATCAGATATTTCATGTATATGCAAAACCCAACACATAACCAACCACATACACCCCCTTACCAACCTTTCACCATGTTGGAAGACTACTCGACCCACCCAACCGTTACACGCCACAGAATTATGCAGCATGGCTGCCAGAACAGATAATGTGACAGAGTCACCAGATACAGATAATCGTGGCAGAGCCACCAGAACAGAAATATGTGGCAGAGCCACCAGATCAGATAATTGTGGCATAGCCACCAGGACGCTTCCTCCAAAATATAACCCATGTCCCCATGCAACAAATATTCATTCATGGCATACATCATACAGATTTAAATCAACATGCTTTTTAGACAAAATTAACCCTAGGGGCATATTGGTCATTTACACCTAGGGGTATCATGGTAATTTTCCATACATAAGGGTATTGTAGTGATTTAGCTACTTCTAGGGTTTTCATGCATATCCTATCCATTTACGTACTATCAGAATACTTACCGCGCATACTTACCAAATTGAGCCCGTTGGCCCATGAACCCGATTTTTGGCCCATTAAGCCCACATTATCAATATGTACGAAATCGCACATACTGCAGTTTATTACCTTCAGAATACCAAACATACAAACCCAACTATCTTACGAGCATTCGCACACTCGCAAATTCCCAAAATACCAACTTTCCTACATTTCGGCTTTTTAGCTTTTGCCGATCTAGTCTATGAGAGGGTGTCAGTTACACACCTGTTTTGCGATGATTCGTTGTCAAGATCCACGCACGAACTGCCTACAATTAAATCACTAACATATTACTCTAGATATCGAATTAATACTGAGTAAATAGCCCCTTACCATATTCGGCCAAACATGCTTAGAACCTTCTTGCTCTTACCTTGTTGCCGAACTATGTCTTAAATCCAAAGATCTGATCGTTCCACTTGTCCAAGCCCTTGATCAGCAGCCTCTAAATCACACCACTTACCAAAGCAGAACAGTTATTACAACCCCTTAGGGCTACAAGTCCAAATCGACAGCCTCCCTAACATTTAGGGATTTCGGCCTTTCCTAAAATACGAAAGAAAGACTATGTTTTGAAACTACTTACCACTGATTCCTTCGACCATTGTTTCCAATTGATGCCTACTTAAATCCAATGCCACTCTACCCTCAAACGATCACCAAAGTCAAGCCTTCAGTGTTTTCAATATTCGGCTAAGTCCCTATGAAAGTGGGGTTTTTGGCTTTTTTGCAACTGTGTAGAAAAAGATGAATTAATAGGGTTTTACTGTGGTCTTGTCGAAAAAAACTTGAGGTTTAAAGGAGGAAAGAATCGGCCAAAGATGATAAGTAAAATAAGAGAATTTTGCTAGGAAAAATAGGCACAGAAGAAAGTGTAGCTTTCGGGATTTCGGCTTTTTATGGCCAAAGGCTATGAAGGTTTTGAAACGTTTGAAAGGAAGGATAGAGATGAACAAGAGGTTAGAAGGGTTCGGCTATGAAGGAGAAAGGAGAATAAGAAAAAGGTTGATAAAGAGAGGGGAGAAAAATGAAGAGGGAAATGGTCAGCAAACGGGCTAACTTCCCCTTAATGCCGAATTTATACTGGCCTTAACCCTAGCCAAATTTTGCCTCCCTAAAGCTCCCCCTGGCCGGCCAACTCTTGCTCCTCAAGAGTCCATTATTCCGCCAACACAGCTCTCCCTAATCAGCTCCTAAATTCTCTCCCTTATCCCCTTCTTACTCAATCTCCTGAGCAACTCCAACTCTTCCTAACAGTCTTTCACTTCAGTTCCACTACTTACCTTTTCCATTCATAAAAATTAATCCCTTATTTGCTGTCATTGTGACTTGAACCTGGGTCCTCCCAATCATCCACACGCCACTTATAGCATTCCCAGTGGCATCACTTAGCCACTTTACCACATGCTTCCTGGTGATTTATTTTACACAATTAATACCTAAAAGCCCAATTAACCAGAACCCCTTTTTCTTGTGGAATTAAAATTAATTAAAACTACCGGGTTTTACCTTAAGCTTGGGCCTTCTAGAGGCCCACTAACGTACTTAATCCTACGACAAACAAACAGGACACAGAATTTTTAAATTTTTCCAACATTTTTAAAATTCCCGAAAATTAGGGCGTTACAATTTTGGCGTTGAATACGGGTGAGGGGTGTTACAAAAATACTCAACTATAACAGCTGCTTTCAGATATCTTCGCAATTTCAACATTATCCCACTAACTATTACAGTCATCAATGATCCACATTATTCCAATCACTGAAGAAATCAATTCAGCAGAAATTTCGGTTAACCCGTTCTTTAAATACCATATCATGCCTGAATAAATCGACTACTCATGAATAACTTCTTCCTTAATAACAATATTGTATATCCTGAATAATTTTTAGAATAATTTGATATCTTTTCTAAAACCGTCTTTACTTGATAACCCATTCTCAGTTCTGACCACATTATTATTCATTTAACCACCGAACTCTTCGGTTTCACACTTGTGAACTTAATATAAATCTTTTGAATTTCATCGTATAAACTGGTGAGGGGGTGGAGGTTGTAAAGCCTCAAAATTTGACTTTCATATATACACACGTATAACATGACATTTATCGTCAACATGTTCATTACAAACATTTATTCATACCTTTATGAGTCTCTACTCATCATAAACAACCTTTTAATCAAATACTTGAGTATCGATTTCAACATTATCGAAATTAGCTCTGTTGGAAAGCATCTCTGTTTATTAGTAAAACAATTCTCATCAGAGTCGAGAGATATCACACTATCACAGGTTATATAATGGCATGTATTTCTTGACTTCACATATGCTACGTTCAGTCTAAGAATCGACTAAATCGTAGCTCTGATACCAATAAATGTAACACACTTAACCCGTATCTGTCACCAGAATAAAGTTATGAAGCATTACCAAAATATATAATCAAGTACACAGATATTTCATTTTATACAATATTCATGTCAGAAATCAAACACAAAGTCCCTTATATGAACCCTCAAGGTACAAAACATGCATTAGAAACGAGTTGGGACTAAACCGAGTACTCAGAGATTTTTTTGCAAAATCTCAAATTTTTCTAGGTGCAGGGGTCACACGCCCGTGTGGTCAGGTAGTGTGGTTCACACGACCAATGGTGTAACAACTCATTTTTCAGTGAAATTGGAACAGTGGTTTCGGGACCACAAATCTGACTCAAAAATATAATTTTTTTTATTTTATTATATGGTCCGTAATATGGTAGATATGTCATGTGAAAATTCTGATACGAAAATTTTATTGCATTAGTGCTTAATTATGAGAAGGACAAAATCGCATAAAATGCGAAAGTTGAATTCTAGTAGCTATAAGGGTTAAATAGCTATGGAATTCAAATCTAAAGGTTTTTATATGATAATTAAACCATTAAGAAAAGTATGTGGATTTTTCTTGGTGACTCATCCATGGAAATATAGAAAAAAGGCCAAGGACTAAATTGGAAATAGCAAAATACTTAATTAATTAAAAAGATGATAAAAGAAATCATCTTATTTTATGTCATCTTCAACCTAAAACACACGAAAACCCAAAGAGAGAGAAAAGAAACTTTCAAGGTCTAATTGGGTAAGTTCTCTTGTCCTGTTTTTAGTAATTTTGGTATTTTTGAAACCAGGATAGCTTAATCTCTCTATTTGAGGGATTAATTTGAAAAGTTATCAAGTATGAAAAATGGGTCATGGATGTATATGCTGAAAATTAGAAATTTATGGTAGAAAATGAAAGATTATTGATAGATAAACAACTTTTACAAAGTAATTTTTGATGAAAACATGATTTAGGGACTAAAATGAAACGTTGTAAAATTTGATGAAAAATTCTAAAATTTTATGAATACATGTGCTGGATAATTTGTAATAGGTCTTTGGTTAGGCTTGTAATAGGGAGTAATTTGCACAAGTTTCATTTTCTGGGCCTAGGGACAAAATCGAAATTTATGGAAAAGTTAGGGGCAAAATGGTAATTTTACCTAGAAGGTAAATTGAGTCCATTTAAATATGAAATGTGTTAAATTGATAGTTAAATTCATTTATGTAGATCCGAACAACACTAGTTCGAGGTTAGATCGAGGAAAAGAAAATGTTTCAGATTAGTAGACTTTTTATGCAAACAAGTGTCGAGGGAAGTTCGTGTAACTTAATCCGACATGTAAATATGTTTAATTGAATGTTGTGTTTGTATGTAATGTGATTTATGTTGATTTGCTTTACTTGTATGCTATGATGGAAAACTGATACATGCTTGAAATGGTGATAAAGGGTTAAGACCCGATTGAATACTGAATTCTGATGATTATATGCACTTTCCCGAAATTAATAAAGTCCTGTATTTGTTACGGACGGGATTGAGCTCGGACAAGTAATCCCATTAACCTTGTTATATAAAGGATTTAGCCCGGATGGGTAATCCCGATGTAATACCTCTTGAGCATATGTTATGATTAGGGTTTAGCCTGGACTAGTAATCCTAATCGAGCTCCTCTGAGCTTACGTTAAATAAAGGATTTAGCCTGGACTGGTAATCTTGTTATACGATATGTGGCTTGAAAGAATGTTTCTTATTTAAGTGCCCTAATTGGTACCCTTGAATAAGAAATTGAAGGATTATTGAATCGTACACTTCGAGTGTACTACATCAGAATTCAATGATTCAACAGTCATATAACTCTAGACATGACATGAGAATCATGAGATGAAATGATAATGTCTTGAAGATGTATAGCACGATGAGCTCATCTATTCTTTCTTGATGTATATGTAAACTTTGTGACTAACATGTTTGATTGAATGCATGTGTTTAGGCAATTTAGCAAAATGGATGGGAAACTTGATATTGTGTGCTTAAATTTAATAAACAGGACTGGTAAGTTTAGTTTCCATTATACAAACTTACTAAGCATGTAATGCTTACTCCATTTATTTTTCCCCTATTTTATAGTGCTCGAAAGCTCGTGAAGGTTGGAAGATCATTGGAGCATCGTCACACTATCAACTAGTCATTTTGAGTATGATTAGTAAAAATCATTTTGGTATAATGGCATGTATAGGACAACTTGGCCAATAGTGGCTTGAAATGTTATTTTGTAACCTAGTCATTGGAATTGTAACACATTTTAGCCCTATCCAACGCCGGAACAAGGTACTAGGCATTACCGAACTTATTAAGATGCCATTAGGGATGACTCCCTATCGGTTAGTTTTTGGAAAGGCATGTCATTTGCCACTCGAAGTGGAGAATAAATCTCACTAGGCTTTAAAGCAATTCAATTTTATTCTTAAGCAAGTTAGTGAGTGAAGGATTTGACAACTCAATGAGTTGGAGGAGTTAAGGTTATTTTCATATGAGAATGCCATGATGTGTAAGGAAAAATATAAGAAATGGCATGATAGTCGTATTCAACCTTGTGAGTTCAAAGAAGGTCAGAAAGTGTTGTTGCATAATTTGAGGTTAAGGTTATTTCCTGGAAAGCTCAAATCTCGATAGAAAGGACCTTATAGAATCTACAAAGTTTATCCATATGGAGCTATAGAATTGTACAACAATCATGGAGGTACGTTTAAAGTTAATGGTCAACGTCTCAAGCAATATTGGGATGGTGAAGTTGAGTGAATTAAAACCTCGTTCAAATTAAAAGACCCTTAATCTTTCATAAACCTACTTTTGAATAGAAAGTTAGAAATTATTTTCTTCAATTAGTACATTCAATTAATTCTGTCTAAGGAGATTAGAACTTAAGCGGGACTGTTGTGACCCTTCTAACTTTCCTGGGAATTAATTTAATGTAATCTTTTAAGTAGAAAATTTCTAATTCATTTTAATCTTTTATTAGTTTTATTTTTATTTCTCATTTTTATCTTTGTCTTTAATTTTAATCTTTAATCTTTAATTTTAATGTTAGTTTTATTTATTTTAATAAAGAGGGTCAAATTGGCCCAAGTACTAATAAGTTTGTTTATTTTTAAACAGTCCAATTTTCAAATAAAGTTTGGGTTTTGTTTATTTTTAAGCAATCCAATTTTCAAATAATGTTTGGGCTCAAGGCCTAAAACAACAAAGAGGAGAAATTTAACCCATGTTGTCATCCATAGGGATCCCTAATGCCCTAATTTTTGCTACCATGTCCTCCAACCATCTTACTTATCAACCAAGCCACTCAAAATTAGATAAATTTTAGCTACAAGACTACCTTACTGTCCAAGTCACTTAAATTAGCTAAATTTTAGCTACAAAATTGCTCTAATTCACCATTATATAAACCCTTCTCTGTGACACCCCTCACCTGTATCCAACGTCGGGACAGGGTTTGAGGTGTTACCGGACTTAAACATTCACAATATGCAAAACCGGGCCACAAAATTTCACCAAAAATTAAAACATCTCGAACACATGCATATCGTCCCTTATATAGGTCTTCGAAACCTATAACATACATTGGGGTGGTTCGGGACTAAACCAAGAACTTTGAAAATCTTTGGGCAACTTAACTACTTTTCTTGCTTCGGAGAGTCACACGCCCGTGTGGATTGGGCCGTGTGGTCAATTTCAAGGCTATTTTTCAAGCCAATTGTCACCCTTAATTACCTACATACACTTATAAATTTTCATAGCAATTGACATGGCATATTTGAGTAATTATATATTCACAATCAAGACACAAGCATGGCATTCTTACAACAACACATAACATATTACCAACCATGCATGGCAAACAAGCATATGCAAATCACCAATATCAGACATAACATGAATAGCTAGATTTATAAGTCAGAATCATTAGTTCACTAAAGACCAATATATTTGGCCAAATTATAATAACACATGTTATAAAACTAGGTCCCTATACATGCCACTCACTTGATAATTCTAGCATATGTGTTTATACTGCCAAGGTGTTGGCTTGATAGTGTGATGCTGCCTCCGACGATCTCCAACCCCGAGTTAACCTAACAACACTAAAAGAAATGGAAAGGAGGGGGTAAACTTTATGTTTAGTAAGCTCGCATGAAAATAATAAGCAATTTACTAACATGCTTTCCATAGTAAAACTATCCCAATTGTACATTTACACATGTTCTGGTTAAGCTGTTTTCTTGAGTTACAGTCACTAAATCATTTATACCTGGAGCTACGGAACTCCAAATTAAGATCCATAAATTTTTCCAGAACCTAGACTCATATATATTTCCACCAGAAAATATTCAGAATTCTTGGTCCAACCAATAAGTACAGTTTATTATTTAAATTCTCCCCTATTTTGTATTTGACAGCTTCGACCACTCTTCACTAAAATTTAATTATCTTTTGCTGAAAAATTCAAATGAGGTTATAGTTTCTTTATTCTAAAAATAAATGCAATAAGGAATCCAACTATATAAATTATGTTCCTTAAATATTTTTGTACAATTTTTAATGATTTTTAAAATTCAGAACAGGGGATCATGAAATCAGTCTGAACCAGTCTTACAAAAATATAAATATCTCAAAATAAAGAATTATTTTGTTTGCTCTGTTTCTATTATATGAAAATAGATTCAATAAGATTTAGCACTATATCTTATTCCATTTCTAGTTCAACTTTTACTATTTTTAGTGATTTTTCAAAGTCACTCTCCTGCTGTTGTTTTAAACTGTTTATCCCAAATTTCATTCCTTCACTAAGATTTCTTATTATCAACTTTCAAGATAATACTTATCCATATTCATCTTATCAAAAATTCAATCACATAACTAACTCATAATTCAAAACTCATATATTCATATTCCAGTTTTATCGCACATTTTTTTTCGCGTTAAATTTCATTTAGCAAACTTGTTTCTCCCGGTGAACACTTCGGAAAGTAACAATATCCGGTGGTTTTAGCACATAGCTCCACACTATTGGGCTAACATGTAATTGTGGCATACACACTTAGCACCACTTTTCAAATTAACATGTATAACTGTGGCATATCCACTTAGCACCACATTACATGTTTAACCGTGGTATATCCACTTAGCACCACGTTAATGAATCAATACATGTAACCGTGGTATATTCACTTAGCACCACGTTACATGATTCAATATGTGTAATCGTGGTATATCCACTTAGCACCACGTTACATGTATAACCGTGGTATATCCACTTAGCACCACGTTTTTTTCATTCCGAAGGTTCAACCAAGATTTCCTCACTTAATATTAATTCATCAACCACAAATCACTGTTTGTGTCCATTAATTGAACAATACTAAAACTTCTTTCATTTGCACACTCTTCACAAGTCCATTTAATTTCACATGTCAAACATGTACTCATGATTTTCGAGTACGTATCTTTGCTATCTCTTAGCACAACCAGTCATGCAAATAGGACAATCATATGCAAGATCTCATATTCTCGGTAATCACCCATTTCTTTTAAATATCATATTCCATCAAATTTATATTTACATCAAATTCAATACAATTATAACAAATTATATTTCATGTATACCAATAATAACATGAATAATAGGCTTATTAAATCACGCGAACTTACCTCGGATCCCGAAATGGCAATTTACCATCTAGTCTATAACCTTGTATTATCTCGATTTAAGCCAAAATCTCGATTTCCTTGATCTATAATATCAAATTTAGCCTAATAATTAGTCACACTATTCATATGGGTCTAAAAATCATATTTTTACAAATTAGTATTTTGACCCCTAAACTTTTATGTATTTGCACTTTTGCCCCAAGGTTCGGAAATTAAACTTCTTCCTATT
The DNA here is from genome assembly GCF_007990345.1 of Gossypium hirsutum. NCBI lineage: Eukaryota > Viridiplantae > Streptophyta > Magnoliopsida > Malvales > Malvaceae > Gossypium > Gossypium hirsutum. Next base: position 33,043,837 of record NC_053436.1, read on the forward strand.
TTCTTATGTTTTATGACAAGCTGATCATTTTTCCCTTCTATAGCAACATCAAATTCTCAATCTAACATGTACTTATGAACACTAGGTATTTTTACCGATTATGTCATTTTACTCGTTTTCACATAAAACTGCTTAGCAATAGTTGTTTAACACAATTTCAAGCTTCATATTCTACCATTAAACATCAAAATATATGCATATAATTCATGGTTAAATTTTTAAACATAAACCCTAGCTCAAAATAATGGTAGAAATGAGCAGATCATGTTACTGGGATTTCAAAAATACATAGAACATTAAAAAGGGAGCTCGAAATCACTTACTATTAAGGCCAAACCCTAACCATGGCTGATCTTGGTACACTCTACTGTAGCAAGAAGAAAGGGACACATTTGGGGTTTAAAATTTGTCTTTTAATTCAATTTACCCTTAAATGACCAAAATACCCTTTTTACTATTCTTTCAAATTTTACCCAACCAAGGACATTTTTGTCCAACAAGTTATACAATGGTTTAATTATCATTTAAGGACCTCCCATTTAAAATTTCATGATAATTAGACACCTCTAACATGTAAAACTCAACTTTTGCACTTTTTGCAATTTAGTCCTTTTTACTAAATTGAGTGCCCAAACGTCAAAATTTTCGAATGAAATTTTCACGAAATCATTCCGTAAAATCGTAGACCATAAAAATATAATAAAAATGAAAATTTCCTCATCAAATTTGTGGTCCCGATACCACTGTTCCGACTAAGCCCAAAATTAGGATGTTACATTCTCTACCTTCATAATTTTCACAAGCCTTCAAGCTATTAGCTCAAAACCTAAATCTCAAAATTTCTCCCTAAAATATTTTCCTTGTCACAAGCCCCTAATATTGCCGCCGCACGGCTTTTGCCAGAGTAGCCTCTACACTGCCGCATCCCTATCATCATCGCAACCTTCACACCGCAAACCCGTCGTTGCCACAAGTTGATTGCCACCACAACACCCTGTTCCTATACTTTGCCGATTTTTTTATCCAGTCTTTTTCTAAAATTTTACTTATTTTTTAGTAAAAATGTCTACATCTCGCAAAAGAACTAGATCTTCCAAGACCTCTGCCGAAAATCCTATTGTTATTCAAGATAAAGAAGTGAAAGAGAGGTTTGATTCAATATTCAAGAATCAACTTATGATGTCCGAAAAAGGTTTCAACTTGGAAAGAAATGATAAGATGGTTGTGCCTTTACCTATTTGAAAGACAATTGATGCCCTCAATTGGAATTATTTTTGTGATACACGATCATTACCTGATTAGGAGTTAGTCGAGAGTTTTATGCAAATTTGACTAATCCGGATACTACTGAAGTTCTTGTTCGCAAGAAGAAGGTACCCCTAACTTATAAATCCATTAATGATTTGTTTAACCTACCTGATGTTGAAGACGATTAGCACTTTGCATGATGACAAACATTAGTTGGGATTTTCTTCAACAAGTACTTAATGTTGTAACAAATCTGGGATCCCAATAGATTATAAGGAAGTATGGTAGTCATTCTTGCTAAAAGGAATATTTAAAGTCATTGACTATGGTATGGTTTTACTTTGTTCGATATAGTTTCATGCCTATCTCACACAGTTCCACCATCTCGATGGAGTGAATACTTTTGTTGTATGCAATTATAATAGAAAGGTCCATCAATATTGGGAAGATTATCCTTAAAGAGATCCATGATTTTTCTAGAAAGAAGATCGGAAGTGCTTACTTCCCATCATTGATCACTTCACTTTGCTTAAGGGACCAAGTTAAGACGAAAGCAAACCTGAAGCGCCCATATGTTCAAGGTTGCAAGAGAACCCATGATCTTGAAAGATTAGCAAAGAATATCCATGAACTAAACCCAATTGAACCAAGTAACCTGACAGAACTAGAAACCGATGAGTCATCCAACAAGACTAAAATTGAAGTTAACTTAGTTACTGAAATGGAATATGTAGAATCGAAGGAAGAACCGAATGAGACTGAATTTGTAACACCTCTAACCCGTAACCATCGCCGAAATAGGTTAAGAGGCATTACGAGACTTATAACTCAGTTTATGATAATTTATCAAATAACATTACATTTTAGTAAATATCGCTCATTCACATTCATTATATACTTAAATTAAGCATACAAAGCCTTAATCATGTATTTGAATAAATTGATAACATATAAAAATTTTAGAAACTTATAAAATTTTCAACCATTCAAGTGTCACACGCTCGTGTGAACAGGCCGTGTGTTTCACACGGCTAGTAGACACGCTCGTGTATTAAACCGTGTGAAAATAGGGCACACATACTAACTTGCACCACAAGGCCAGAGACATGCCCGTGTGCCTTGGCCGTGGTCGAAACTAACTTGGGTCACACGGCCAACCACATGCCCGTACGCTAGGACGTGTGTCATTTAGGGGGTATACTGACTTATGTCACACGGTCTATCACATGTCCGTGTGTGAATCCGTGTGACACACATAGCCAATAGACACGCTCGTGTGTCTAAGCCATGTCAAACCTGTAGGGTATACTGACTTAATTTGTAGGGTACCTCAGGGGACACACGGTCGTGTAACTTAACTGTGTTTTGCACATGGCTGAGACACACACCCGTGTCTCTGCCCATATGGACAAAAATAGGCCATTTGCAAAGCCATATTGCCACCCTAAATATACAAACAATTACAAGCATAATTGACCACATTTATGCAAACCAATTGACAACCAAAATAACCATTTCATTACACAATATTTGCCATATCAAAAAATAGCAAATTCATACCCAAATAGTTATTCATATAATCCATTCATCTATCAAATTCATATCAATACCTCAGTTGCATATTTTAATCCAAACATTACCATACCAAAACATACCATCTTTAGGCACATATATGTAATCAAAACATGATACCAAAATAAGCCAAATCACATGGCTTAACTTATATACAAAATCATTCTCAAATCATGATACCAAAACATAACTACTACTTTCAAACTAGCCTATACATGCCATATTTACATAAATTCACAAGTTCAAAATACCAATCGGAAATTGGATAGTGTGACGTGCAACTCTAACTTGTCCAAAACGAGCAAGCAACAAGCCTCTATAAAGCATAAAAAAAGAAACAGAGTAAGCTTTATAGCTTAGTAAGCCCGTATAATTCAGAATTAAACTTACCATTTACACAAAGTTCAAGCAATAAATAAAAATGCTAACAATTCAATTTAACCATCACCTATTCACACATAGTCATCACATGTTAGTCATTTAACATAAATATAAACCATCCGTTAGTACAATACTCTGTATTATTCCAAAATTCACATATCATACATAACATTAATATCACTTATAACTCATAACTTATCTGTATAAATAGTATTTAAGCTCGTTGAACCTATTAGAACTTCAAAGGATGGTCGAGTGAACAATGTCAGTAATCCGTCAATTCATCATCATAAATGTCTTTTGAGTCATGGTCGGTAAGCTCCTCTTGAGCTGAAAAATAATAAGCCCTATTGAGCTGAGAACGGTAATGTAACAGTCTGATTTAGACCTTAGTTGGAATAATGGTTTTGGGACCACAAATTCGATTCTGAAAAATATTTTGATGTTATTTTTTGTGTCCATGATGAATGAATTTGCATCTGTGAAATTTCTGTGATTTAATTTGTCTGTTTCTGTGCTTAATTGTGAAAAAGGACTTAATCGCGTGAAATGCAAAAGTTGCATGCTAATTGTTAAAGTGCCTATTTGGTTTGGCTTATTAAAGGTGAGGTCCTTATGATGAAATAAATCCAAATATATGATAGTGGAAGACATGGTTTGGCAATTTGGTAATTAGAAATGATTTTAATGGATGGTTAGGTAATTTATGTATTAAATAATATTAATAAGAAAGACAAAAGCATAAAATAAAGCCATTGTTCATCCATACTTTCCAAAATGGAAAGAAAATAAAAGAAAAAGGGCTTTAGGGATTTGGCTAATGCAAGGCTTGATTAAGTATGAATTTTCGTCCGTTTTTTAGAATTTCTACATTTCTGTGATCGTTGCTTCGTGTTCTTCAAAGCCCATGTTTGAATTTCTGTTTCTGTTAAAGATTTCATGAAATGCCATTGTTGATATCATGAGTTTTGAAATGTTTTCTTTTTTCTTTTATGAATTATGAAGGCTTGATAGATGATTTATAAGTTTTGTCTTTGAATTTTGATGAAATGAGCTATTTGGGGCTAATTTGTGAAAATGAGTTTTGAGGGACTAAACTGTGAATTAAATATGTTATTTGGACTTGTATGGAAGCTATGTATATTCAGCCAAGCTATAGTCTTGGTAAATTTTTGCATATTTGTGATTTTGTGAAAAATGGACTAAATTGTCAAAGTGTGAAAATGTACGGCTAAAATGAAAAGTGCCCTAAATATGTGTTTATGGATTATTTTGAATGAAATGAATGATTGAATAGTTGAATTTAAACTGTATTAGATCAAGAACAAAGTAAATCGGACTTAGATCGAAGGAAGTCCAAAATAGTTGAATAGTCGACTCGTTTCCTCCGAAATCCGTACGAGGTAAGTCAAATTACAATTATGTGTTAAATTGACTAATTTCCACATATATAAACTGTAATCTGTATTGGATGGCCTTGAGAACCTGATGAATATCTTTTGAGTAAAGTCTAATAATATGTTAGTATTGAAAAAGCTCTGCATGCTTCTAAAGGAACACTGACATCTATCTGAGATATTGTGTAAGACCATGTCTGAGACACATGCCTTGATTGAGATTTTCGTATAAGACCATGTCTGGGAAATTGACATCATATCTAATTTCGTGTAAGACCCTGTCTGGAACAGAGGCATCGATATTGAATTACATGTAAGACCACGTCCGGGACATTGGCATTGTACTTGTGTATGAGTATGTGTATCGTTTCTGAATCTTCTGATGATAAAGTATGAAATATGAGAATGAGTATATGAAATATGTATGGAATTTGGAAATGAAGCATGACATATATGCAAACAAAGGAGCATGGTTAAGCTTATGAATTATTTATGAAACGGCTATGAATCTTTGTAACATCTCGAAATAGGGCCTAAATGGAATAGTGGTTGCGAAACCACAAATCTAAGATAGAAAAGTTTATTTCAATTAATTTTTATTATTTACCAAGTGATTAGATGCATGTGTTAGAGTATTGATAAGAAATTTTATAGGTTGCATGTTTAATTTGCCTATTAGGGCTTATTTGCAGAAGTTACTGTAACAGCTCGATTTAGGGCCTAAACAGAATGATGGTTTTAGAACCACGAATTTGAAGTCAAAAAATTTATTTTGATTAAGTTTTAAGGTTTATTTATTGATTAAAATATTGTGTAAAAATATCGTTAAGTAATTTTACTGATAAAGTGCTTAAGTAGACTTTTGAGACTAAATTGCAAAAGTTGCAAAATATGTGTTCTAATTCATAAGTACTTGATTGAAATGGGGGTTTAAAGAGGAGTTCCTTAAATGGTAATTAGACCATTATATTTCGTTTGGACAAAAATGGGCATGAATAGGACAAAATTTTAAAGAAAGGCCTTAAGGGCATTTTAGTCATTTGGTAATTAAAAGAAATAAAAAGGGAAAACAAAGCCAAAATTGACTCATCTTTTTCATGGAGGCTGAAATTAGCATGGGGGAAGCCATGGCTAGGGTTTTCAAGCTTTTCAAGCTCAATAGTAAGTCCGTTCTAGTCCCGTTTTTCAAGTTCTTTACGATTTTGGAATCCCGGTAACTTGATTAAGCTTATTCTAGCAATAATTTAAGCTAGGGTTCATATTTGGAAAAATACCCATGGGTGAAATGTGTTTATTTTGATGTTTTATGGTAGAATATGAAGGCTGAAATTATGTTAAACAACTTTTGCTAAGCGGTTTTAAGCAAAAATGAGTAAAACGGCTTAATCGGTAAAAGTTGTTATTGTTCATAACTATGTGTTAGAGTGAGAATTTGATGTTACCATAGAAGGGAGAAATGATCAGCATGTCATAAAACATAAGAATAAGGGATGAAGTTTAATTCCCGAGCCTAGGGGCAACAGTGTAAATATGCAAAAGTTTAGGGGCAAAATTGTAATTTTTCCAAAGTTTGAGTTAAGGACTGTTTTGAATAGTACATTAACTAAATAAGTAAAATATGATGTTCTAGATCCCGAAAAATGAGATTTGAATCTAGAATAGGAGAAAAATCGAAATTGAGAAAGTTGGTAAAATGGTCGTTTTAGTATCGAGGTAAGTTCATATGTATAATAAGCATTAATTTATGCATGTTTCAATGTAAAATTGATATATTTACTATGATTGCCGAGGTGTTGAAAGTAAGTATAATTATGATGATTTAAATGTTCAATATTAATTCGACATGGAAATGAGAAAGTATGTAAGTTTGTATGTAAATAATACATTATCTTTATTATGTTTTTGTATTTCAGCATATTTTATGTATTGTAGCTGATTTTTGAATCATAATTGACTATTGGAAGTATGGAATCAAGTATTAGAAAGAGAGAGAAATCTCGGTTGAACCTTCGGAAAGATTGGATGATACAGATGGTATGTAGCTAGGTCACATGTATTGTGCTAAGTGCACATCATGTGTACAAGAGAGCTACAAGACATTATGATGTAGCTAGGTCGCATGGGTGATACTATGTGTACACCATGTAGATAAGAGAGCTACGAGATATATGTAGCTAGGTCGCATGTGTGGTTCTAGGTGAAGGACACCATGTAGACAAGAGAACTACGAGATAAACTGGCTAGGTCACATGGGTGGTACTAAGTGTTCACCATGTGTACAAGAGAGCCAAAATTATGTGTACAATCGAGCTAGGTCACATGAGTGGTGCTAAGTGAAAGCCACTATGTGTACAAGAGAGCTTCGATTTTAAAGGTGGGCTGTGTGCGATACCATCACGTATCTGTTATTATTCTGAAGCGTTCAATTGGGAAATTGATTAAATGAAATTGTGTATGACTTTGTGATGATAAGTGTAAGTATATGCATGTGTAACTTATGAGCAATCTCCTCAATATGTGATTAGAAATTGGAAAGATTGTTATGGGAAAGTGATGAATACAATTGAAGTGTGAAAGATCAAAATTGACAATAAAACTGTTCTGGATAGTTGCAGTGACGTGAATCTAAAAATTTACCAAAAATAGTAGAAATTGAATTAGAGACTGAATGAGATACCAAATTAGAGCTTATTGAGTCTATTTTCATATAACAGAAACAGATCAAGCAAAGAAATTCTATATTATGAGATATTTAAGTTTTTGAGAGGCTGGTTCAGAATGACTACGTGATCCCCTATTCTTACTTGGAAAAATCATTAAAAATTTGAAAAAATAATTATGGGATATAATTTATATGCTTGGAATCCTTAATGAGTATAATTTCAAATGAAATAAACAAGAACATCCTTTATATTCTGTACGAGGAGAAAATTTATTCGTAGTGAAGAGTGGTTAGAATAGTTGAGCAGTGAAACAGGGGTAATTTCAATGAATAAACTGTACTAATTGGATAGACCAAATGTTCTGAAAATTTTATGGTAAGAATATATGTGAATATAGTTTCAAGGGAAATTAACGGTTTGTAATTTGGAGTTCTATAGCTCAAGAAATAAATAATTTAGTTGTTGGAACTCTGCTAGACAACTTATTTTGAACCTGCTTATGATTGTAATAGTGAAAGTATGTGTGTTTGTGATGGTAATATTCCAGGAACATATTGTGACTTTGTTTAAAGTATGATAATATATTTTTTATTAATATTTACTTACTTACTTACTAAGCCATAATGCTTACTCTCTTCCTTTCCTTTTTCCTATAGTGTCGCAGATGTTAGCTCAAGTTGGAGGTCGTTGGAGGTTAAATCACACTATCAAACTATTGATCGATACATAAAGGTTTTAAAGTATTTTAAGTCTTTGGCATGTATGGAGACTCATTTAATTTTTATTAAGTTTCTAGGAATTGGCTTAAAATACTGACCTATGTTACTTGAAGGTCTCTATTGTATAAAGTCATTTAATGTAGATAGTCTTGATTATGTTATTAATTAAATGATGCAATTTATGAATGTGCATGCTTGCCTATGTGTGTGGTTGAATTAAAGCATGATATGGGCCTTGTAAGCTCTTTTTAAAGGACAACTTGAATGTGTTTGAAAAAGCTTTAAATTAGAGTGAAATTATGAATCAGTTTTTATATGATGATTAGTGATTAAGTACGGTAATGCCTCGTACCCTGTTCCGGCGTTAGACATGGGTAAGGGGTGTTACAATCTTTACTGTTAAATTGTACTTTTATGCTTTAGTAGTTAGACCAATTGTATTTGGCTTACTAAGCTCTTTGTAGCTTACTCTATGTGATTTCTTCCTGTTTTATAGTTATCGTAGCTACTGAAGGCTCGGGGATAATCGAGGGTCATCACCACACTGTTGATCTCATTTTGGTACTTTTGAAAGTGTAAATTTTAAAGTATGGCATCTATAGGCTAGAATATCTAAATATGTAAGTTTTGAATTGTATATATGTTAAGCAATGAGAGTTGACTAACAAATGATAAGTTTGTGCATAGTTTTGGTGTATGTTTGTAATGTGCTATGTTCTAATGTGATTTGGCCATTTTGAGCATATAATTGGTCGAAAATTTTGGTTTGATTGTTGTATATTATTGCTTGTAGGATTAAACCCAAAAAGGGGTGGCAAAATTGGCTTAAACCAAGCCTGCATTGTGCCACATGGTCAAGGGACACGGGCGTGTCATATGGTCATGGGCTTAAGTCAATATCTAGCTAAGTACCACATGGCCATGGCATATGGCCGTGTCTATTGGCCGTGTGAAAAAGTCAGTATAGGACCTCTTTTTGGCACGATTGGATCACATGGGCGTGTTTAGTGCCCGTGCTTAGTCACACGAGCGTGTGACTTTAACAATTTTGAAAGATTTGGTTAAGTTCTGAAAATTCTGAATGTGTTCGGTTTAGTCCAGACCTTTCTTAAATGTATGTTTTAGGTGTGGTAGACCTTCTTAATGGATGAATTGTTGATCAATACCTAAGTATCATTGTTATATAATATCTGTGATTCTATATTGTTCTGAAATGTTCTGTCCATCCGGTGATGCTCCTTATCTATTCCGGCAACGGTTAGGGATAGGGGTGTTACATTTTATTGGTATCAGAGATATGGTTTAGTCGATTCTAGGACTATCATAGCGTATGTGAGTCTTGCTATACATGCCATATATCTAAAATTGTGATAGTGTGATGAATCCTAACATTGAAATATGCTTTTATATAGTAATGGATCCCAATAGAGCCGTAGCTAACAATGTTGAAAGCAATGCCCCTACCCCCGTGCAAGGGACGGTGCAAGATGATTCACAATCGGCTATGAGTAGCTGTGATAGAGAGGCTAAGCAAGCCTTCTATTAGATGATGAATGATTGGTTCACTCAATATATTAGAATCAATCCAGCTGTACAACAACCTACACCCCCAGTTAATCCTTCTCAAATTCCTGTTATGCCCTCGGTGAGTCCAGTTCAGCTAAGTAGATCATCGGTTGATAAGATTAGAAAGTATGGGGCTAAAGAATTTTGAGCTACAACGAATGATGATACTGAAAGAGCCGAATTCTGGTTAGAGAATACAATACTAGTGTTTGATAAAATGTCTCTGAATCCTGAGGAATGTGTTAAATGTGTCGTTTCACTTCTGAGAGATACAGTGTATCATTGGTGGAAAACTTTAATATATGTGGTTTCGAGTGAACGGGTTACTTGGGATTTCTTCCAAGTTAAATTTTGGAAGAAATACATTATCCAGGGATTCATTGATCAGAAACGTAAAGAGTTTCTAGAGCATAAACAAGGTTGTATGTCTGTTACTGAATACGAACGAGAATTTGTGATATTGAGCCAGTATGCTCGGGAATGTGTATCAAATGAGCAATAATGTGCAAAAGGTTTGAAGATGGACTAAACGAAGATATCCGTCTGTTAGTGGGGATTTTGGAGATTAAAGAAATGGTAGTGCTCGTTGAGCGATCTTGTAAAGCCGAAGAATTAGGTAAAAAGAAAAGAAAAGCTGATTCTAAAGCTAGAGATGCTAGAAAGAGATCTTCGAGTGAATCATTTCAGTCTGGGTCAAAGAAATTCTGAGATGATCATAACCATTCAAATGCTAATACGGGACATTTGAGCCGAGATTGAGCTAGATCGTATTTGAACTCTAGAGCCCCTGCTACCTCTGTTGCAAGTGTTGGAAATGTCCGATCTGAGAAACCTGAATGTAAACACTGCGGTAAAAGACATCTGGGAAATTGTAGTGTAATGCCCCAATTTTCGGGAATTCTGTAAAAGTTGTAAAATTTAAAATTCTGTGTTCTGTTTGTTATGTGTAGGATTAATCATGTTGGTGGGCCTCTAGAAGGCCCAAGCTTAGGATAAAACCCAGTAGTTTAATTAAATTTAATTCTATAAGAAAAAGGGGTTCTGATATATTAGGCTTTTAGGAATTATTTGTGAAAAATGGATCACAAGGAAGCAAGTGGTAAAGTGGCATGTGACGTCACTGGGAAGGATGTAGTGGCGTGTGGAAGCTTGGGGAGGACCCAGGTTCAAGTCACAATGACAGCAAATTAAGTGATTAATTTTCATGTACAGGAAAGGGAAGTAATGGAACTGAAATAAAAGTCTGTCAGGAAGAGTTTAAGAAGGTAAGGGGATTGAATAAGGATAAAGATAAGGGAGGAAATCTAGGAGCTGATCAAGGAGCAAGAGGTGGCCGGCCAAGGGACTCTAGCATGGGAAATTCGGCTAGGTATTGTAGTAGTGGGAATTTCGGCATTTGGGGTGTGTTGTGCCGAAATTCTGATCATCTTCTCTTCTCCTCTTTTCTTTATTTCTTTTTCTCCATCTACCTTCTCCTCTTCCTTCTCCATAGCTGAACCTTTCTATCTCTTTACTCTTCATCACATCCTTAATCTTTTTATTTTTAGCCTTATAAGCCGAACATCATAAAAAGCCGAAATCCCGAAAACTTATTCTTTTTGTGCTAATTTCTTATAACCAAAACCACATCTGTTCCCTTCATCATTTGTGGCCGATTCACAAGCCCTCTAAAACCTTAATTTTTGACGACAAGACCATAGCAAAACCCTCTCGTTTTACCTTTCTAAACACAAGTTGCAAAAAAGCCGAAAAACCCCACATTAAAATGGACTTGGCCGAATACTGAAGTCATTGAAATATTGACTTTTGTTATCATCTGAGGGCTTAGATCTACATCGAGATCGAGTGGGAAACTCGTTGGAATCAGTCACTAAGGAATCGGTGGTAAGTCTTCGCCACAACTTAGTCTTCTTACATATTTTAGGAAAAGCCGAAATCCCTAAAAGTTAAGGAGGTTGTCGATTTGGACTTGTAACCCTGAAGGGTCGTAATAACTATTTTTTTTTGGTAATAGCGTGATTTAGAGGCGGTTGATCAAGAGCTTGGACAGGTGGAACGATCGGATCTTTGGAGTTAACCATCTTTCGGTAGTAAGGTAAGAGCAATAAGGGTTTTTGGCATGTTTGGCCGAATGTGGTAAGGGACTAGATACTCAATTGTATTTTTGATATTTGGAGTAATAGTAAGTGATTCAATTGTAGGCAGTTTGGGTGTAGATCTCGATGTGGAAATCCCGAAAATAGGTGTGTAACTGACACCCTTTCATAGGCTAGATCGGAAAAAGCCGAAAAGCCGAAATACCGAAAAATTGGTACTTTGGGCGCTTGCGAGTGTGCGAATGCTCGTGAGACATATGGGTAATTATTACTGGTAATCAGAAGTGATAAAACTGCAGTACGCGTGATTTCGTGTGTTATGATATTTTGGGCTTAGTGGGCCAAAACTGGGTTAATAGGCCAACGGGCCCAATTCGGTAAGAACGCTCGGTAAGTGTTTCTGACTAAACGTAATAGCTATGATATGCATGAAAACCTTAGAAATAGTTAGATTTACTAGAATACCCATATGTATGCAAAATTACCATTATACCCCTATGTGTGCAAAATGACCTTTATACCCCCTAGGGTTAATTTTGTCTGAAAAGCTTGTTGATTTAAATCTGTATGATGTATGCCATGAATGAATATTTCTTGCATGGGGACATAGGTTATATTTTGGAGGAAGCGTCCTGGTGGCTATACCACAATTATCTGATCTGGTGGCTCTGTCACATATATCTGTTCTGGTGGTTCTGCCACGATTATCTGTATCTGGTGACTCTGTCACATTATCTGTTCTGGCAGCCATGCTGCATAATTCTGTGGCGTGTAGCGGTTGGGTGGGTCGAGTAGTCTCCCCACATGGTGAAAGGTTGGTAAGGGGGTGTATGTGGTTGGTTATGGGTTGGGTTCTGCATATACATGAAATATCTGATCTGATCTGTTATGGGCCTATGGGCTTAATTCTGTATTCTGTTCTAGGCTAAGGCCAATTTATTCTGTCACTGTGGTTTGAACTGATTTAGGCTATGGTTGGGTTGGATTACACACTGAGTTTCCCAAAACTCACCCCTTATTTTCACCCTCGCAGGTAATCCTCAACCATAGTGGGCTTGGAGCTATGAGGGATTTGGACTGGCCACATGTTTCTACGAACCTGGTTTCTTTCTGGTGAACTGGACGTCCTTTTAATTTCATTTATGGTTTTGGGTTTTAAGTGTAATAAGGCCTTTTAATTATTTTTTTATGGATTTGTTTTACTTTTATTATTTTATTTTATTATGATGAAAAAAACTATGATAACTAAGGAAAATGGATTAGCTTTAGGACGCGTTTTCAAAAACATCAAGGGATTTCAAAATAACACGATTACAAGTAAGACTTCCGTTAAGCAAACGTTTTCAAACTTAATCCTTTTCTTAAGATAGACACAACCAGACGGTTTTCTCAAAATTATAAGAGTCGTTAAGGTATGGCAATGTTGGTGTGCATGTCTAGGATTGGAACCGAAGGGAGCTTGGTACTTAAGCAGTTCGATGGACTCACCTCCTCTTCTTCCTGGTTTCTTACCTGGTGCACAGCTTCTGTTCACTTTAACCTGCTTTAGAAAGTATCTTTTACAACCCCAACTAAGTTTTCCAAACTAAGTAATACGGAACATTTTGAACGCATCAATGTGGCGCATCGGATCCGGTCATATCGTCTAGGCCGGGTTTGGGGTGTTACATTTAGTGGTATCAGAGCCAAGTTGCAACAACTCGGCTGTGGATTAGGTTTACAAAAATGAAGATTTTTAAAAAAAAATCGGTTTTTAAATCTGGACTTCTGAAGGTAGCATTCCGAATCTCCAGCGCAAGCCTGTAAGTATTCTGAATTTTTCTGAATATATTCTGAATTATCTGTCTGTACTGAAACTTTACTAGAATACTCTAGACAGGATGCTACTGAAACCCTAGAAAAGCTTGCTAAAAGACTGAAACTGTAGTTAGACGTCGATTCTACGAAAACCATCTCTGAATTACTATTTGAATCATAAAACATCTGTAATAATCACTGGAATGCTAAAATTAATGCATAAAATTCGTAATCAGATTATACGATATGAGTACGCGAGCAGCTCGAGGTAGAGGCCGTGGACGAGGCCGAGGAAGAGCTCGAGCGGGATCTTCATCTTCAGGACATATGCCAGCGGCAGAAGCACCGGTACCTTCGGAAACGGAATTGGAATCTCATGATCATGGTGCTGAGGATGACGCCCTGTCGCAGGCAATGCTTCGAGTTCTGGAAAGGGTTGCCGGGGCAAGTTTGGGCAATAGAATTCGAGGGTCGATTTCTGAACGACTCCGGGCTAATGGAGTGGAGATCTTTAGGGGCGTATCTGGTGTAGCCCCGAATGTGGCGGAATATTGGTTGGAGGCCACGGAACGAATTATGGATGACTTGGACTGTTCTGTGGAGCAGAAGCTGAAGGGGGCTGTATCGTTGCTGCGAGATGAGGCTTATCAGTGGTGGCTCACCGTGAGGGATGGAACCCCAGCTGATAGGGTTACTTGGGAGCTATTTAAGATAGCCTTTAAAGGAAAGTACGTCAGGGCAAGTTATGTGGACGCCCGTAGGAAAGAATTCCTGAATCTGGTCCAAGGAGGCAAAACTGTCGCTGAGTACGAGGCTGAATTTCTGAGGCTGAGTAGGTATGCTGTGGGAATAGTTGCTACGGAGTATGAGCGTAGCGTTCGCTTTGAGGATGGACTCAGAGATGATCTTAAGGTGCTAATTGCTCCGCAGAGGGAGCGTGGCTTCGCGATTCTGGTGGAAAAAGCTAAGATTGCCAAAAGGGCGAGAGTGGAGGAGCCAGTTCGATCCGTTCCGATGAATGTGGTTAGACCGCCAATCTGTGGGGATTGTGGTAAGGTACACCCGGGTGAGTGTAGGAAACATTCTGGTGCTTGTTTCCGATGCGGATCTATGGAGCATAGGGTTAAAGACTGTCCACAGAGAGCTGATCAGGCTCAGGTTGCTGTACAGAGGGTTGTTCAACCCATGAGAGGTGGACCACAACCACTGAGAGGACGTGGACAAGGTAGGGGCAGAAATGGGAATGGAAATGGTCGAGGTCGAGGGGCGCCTGGTAGGGGAGCCGAAAATGCTGAGGCTCGGCAGCCAGCATTGGTGTATGCAGCTCGTCGTCGAGAGGAGGGCGACGCACCTGATGTCATAATTGGTATGTTTTTAGTTCTAATATGCTGTATACTGCCTTGGTGGATATTGGATCTACTCATTCTTATGTTGCGTGTGCCATATCTGGGTCTTTGGGAGTGCATTCTGAGGAGATAGTGAGTGGGGTATCTGTGTTAAGTCCTTTGGGTCACTCGGTTAGGGTAGACAAGCTGTATAAGGATGTACCCTTACAAACTCAAGGTAGGATCCTTCCTGGTGATCTAATGGAGTTGTCGTTTGGAGAATTTGACATCATTCTGGGAATGGACTGGCTTGTTAAGCATAAGGCGACTCTGGACTGTGCTGCTAAGCGAATGGTGCTAAGGACCACGGAAGGGGATGAGGTTATGGTAATAGGTGAGCGAAGGGACTATTTGTCTAAAGTGATATCGGCATTGAGGGCTGAAAAGTGGATTCGGAAAGGGTGTGAGGCCTATTTGGCATTTGTAAGTCAAACAAATGTAGAGGGGCTGACAGTGGATAAGGTTAGAACTGTAAAAGAGTTCCAAGATGTCTTTCTGGAGGAGCTTCCGGGATTGCCTCCAAATTGGGAAGTCGAATTTGGAATCGACCTGTTGCCTGGGACAGCACCAGTGTCCATTGCACCATATAGGATGGCACCGAAGGAGTTAGTGGAGTTAAAGGCGCAAATTCAAGAATTGTTGGATAGGGGCTTTATTAGGCCAAGTGTGTCTCCATGGGAAGCAGCGCTGCTATTCGTGAAGAAGAAGGATGGGACGATGCGCATGTGCATTGATTATCGCCAGTTGAACAAACTGACGATTAAGAATAAGTACCCTCTGCCAAGGATTGACGATCTGTTCGGCCAGCTTAAAGGAGCTTCTGTATTTTCCAAGATCGATCTTCGATCTGGATATCATCAGTTAAGGGTCAAGGAGGCAAATATTCATAAGACAGCATTCAGGACTCGTTATGGTCATTATGAGTTTCTGGTTATGCCATTTGGACTAACAAACGCTCCTGCA
This sequence comes from Gossypium hirsutum, assembly GCF_007990345.1. Classification (NCBI taxonomy): domain Eukaryota; kingdom Viridiplantae; phylum Streptophyta; class Magnoliopsida; order Malvales; family Malvaceae; genus Gossypium; species Gossypium hirsutum. Next base: position 33,059,624 of record NC_053436.1, read on the forward strand.
GCGTTTTTGGATCTGATGAATCATGTGTTCCAACCATTTCTAGATCGGTTCGTGGTCGTCTTTATTGACGATATTCTGGTATATTCTGAGACCGAAGCAAAACATGATGAGCATCTCCGCACTGTGTTACAAGTGTTAAGGGAGAAAGAACTTTATGCGAAGTTCAGCAAGTGTGAGTTCTGGTTGAGGGAGGTAACCTTTTTGGGGCATGTGGTCTCTGCAGAGGGGATTAGAGTGGATCCTCGAAAGATTGAAGCAATTTTGGAATGGAAGCCACCTAGGTCGGTTTCAGAAATTCAAAGTTTCCTAGGATTGGCAGGTTACTACAGAAGGTTTGTGGAAGGTTTTTCTGTGATGGCAGCACTCTCACAAAACTTATAGGGAAAGGAGTACCGTTTGTTTGGATGGAGATGCAGCAAGAAGTTTTTGAGAGGTTGAAGAAAGTTTTGACTGAAGCACCTGTGTTAATTCAACCAGAGTCTGGAAAAGATTTTACTGTGTATAGTGATGCATCACACGTAGGTTTGGGTTGTGTGTTGATGCAAGAGGGTAAGGTAGTTGCTTATGCATCTCGACAACTTAAGCCTCACGAAGGGAACTATCCTACTCATGATTTGGAGTTAGTAGCAGTGATCTTTGCGCTTAAAATTTGGAGACACTACTTGTATGGGGAAAGGTGTATTATATACATAGATCATAAGAGTCTCAAGTATTTGCTGACTCAGAAGGAACTGAACCTTAGGCAAAGGAGATGGATCGAGTTGCTTAAGGATTATGATTGTTCAATCGAATATCACCCAGGCAAGGCTAATATGGTGGCCGATACTCTAAGTCGTAGAGCTGTATCTGATCTGAGAGCAATGTTTGCTCGTCTAAGTCTGTTTGATGATAGAAGTCTGTTGGCTGAATTGCAAGTAAGGCCAACCTGGGTGGATCAGATTAAAGAGAAGCAGTTGAAGGATGAGTCTTTGGTCCCTCGTTTTCAACAAGTTAAGGAAGGGGGAACTTCTGAGTTTGGGATAAATGATGGTGGGGTTCTGTGTTTTCGAGGAAGAATTGGTGTTCCGAAGGACTCTGACTTAAGATAGTCAATTTTGAAGGAAGCTCATGGGGGACTTTGTGCTATGCATCCTGGAGGGAATAAGTTGTACCATGACTTGCGAGAACTGTATTGGTGGCCTGGACTTAAGCGAGAGGTAACTGAATTTGTGGGGAAATGTCTGACATGCCAGCAGGTGAAAGCTGAGCATCAGTTACCATCTGGATTATTGCAGCCAGTAAAAATACCACTTTGGAAGTGGGAGAGGGTAACCATGGACTTTGTGAGTGGGCTACCCTTGTCACCATCGAAGAAAGACTCGATATGGGTGATTGTGGATAGGTTGACCAAGTCGGCTCATTTTATACCTGTTCGCACAGACTTTTCTCTTCAGAAGTTAGCCAAGTTGTATGTGGCGGAGATTGTGCGACTGCATGGAGTTCCGGTTTCGATTATCTCTGATCAGGATCCTAGATTCACATCTCGATTTTGGCAAAAGTTGCATGACGCGTTGGGAACGCGATTGAACTTTAGTACGGGTTTCCATCCCCAAACTGATGGTCAGTCGGAAAGAGTTATTCAGATTCTGGAAGACATGTTGAGGGGATGTGTTATTGATTTCCGAGGTAGTTGGGAGGATTACTTGCCTTTGGCAGAGTTTGCATACAACAATAGTTATCAGTCGAGTATTCGAATGGCACCTTATGAAGCACTGTATGGGCGAAGGTGTCGAACACCTAGTTGTTGGACTGTACTGGGGGAGCGACAAGTTCTTGGACCTGAGTTGGTGGCAGATACTGAGGATAAGGTCAAGTTAATTAGAGATCGGTTAAAGGAAGCGTCTGACAGGCAAAAGTCATATGCAGATCTGAAGCGTAAGGAGATTGAATACTCAGTGGGCGATATGGTCTTCTTGAAGGTTTCACCTTGGAAGAAGATACTAAGGTTTGGCAAGAAGGGCAAGTTGAGTCCGCGGTTCATTGGGCCTTATCGGGTTTTGAAGCGAGTAGGCCCAGTGGCTTATCAGTTGGAATTGCCTCCAGAGCTAGACAGGATTCACGATGTTTTTCACGTCTCCATGTTAAGGCGTTATCATTCTGACCCTACTCATGTCGTGCCGGTTGCAGAAATTGAGGTACGAACTGATTTGACCTTTGAGGAGGAGCCTGTACAAATATTGGATCGAGACGTTAAGGTTCTTAGGAGGAAATCAGTACCATTAGTGAAAGTGCTTTGGCGTAACCATGGCAGAAAAGAAGCTACTTGGGAGCCAGAGGAGGCAATGCAACAACAATACCCTCATCTGTTCGGATCAAGTAAATTTCGAAGACGAAATTTCTTTAAGGAGGGTAGAGTTGTAACGCCTCAATTTTCGGGAATTCTGTAAAAGTTGTAAAATTTAAAATTCTGTGTTCTGTTTGTTATGTGTAGGATTAATCATGTTGGTGGGCCTCTAGAAGGCCCAAGCTTAGGATAAAACCTGGTAGTTTAATTAAATTTAATTTTATAAGAGAAAGGGGTTCTGATAAATTGGGCTTTTAGGAATTATTTGTGAAAAATGGATCACAAGGAAGCAAGTGGTAAAGTGGCATGTGACGTCACTGGGAAGGATGTAGTGGCGTGTGGAAGCTTGGGGAGGACCCAGGTTCAAGTCACAATGACAGTAAATTAAGTGATTAATTTTTATGTACAGGAAAGGGAAGTAATGGAACTGAAATAAAAGTCTGTCAAGAAGAGTTTAAGAAGGTAAGGGGATTGAATAAGGATAAAGATAAGGGAGGAAATCTAGGAGCTGATCAAGGAGCAAGAGGTGGCCGGCCAAGGGACTCTAGCATGGGAAATTCGGCTAGGTATTGTGGTAGTGGGAATTTCGGCATTTGGGGTGTGTTGTGCCGAAATTCTGATCATCTTTTCTTCTCCTCTTTTCTTTATTTCTTTTTCTCCATCTACCTTCTCCTCTTCCTTCTCCATAGCTGAACCCTTCTATCTCTTTACTCTTCATCACATCCTTAATCTTTTTATTTTCAGCCTTATAAGCCGAACATCATAAAAAGCCGAAATCCCGAAAGCTTATTCTTTTTGTGATGATTTCTTATAACCAAAACGACATCTCTTCCCTTCATCATTTGTGGCCGATTAACCAGCCCTCTAAAACCTCAATTTTTTACGACAAGACCATAGCAAAACCCTCTCATTTTACCTTTCTAAACACAAGTTGCAAAAAAGCCGAAAAACCCCACATTAAAAGGGACTTGGCCGAATACTAAAGTCACTGAAATATCGACTTTTGTTATCATCTGAGGGCTTAGATCTACATCGGGATCGAGTGGGAAACTCGTTGGAATCAGTCACTGAGGAATCGGTGGTAAGTCTTCGCCAAAACTTAGTCTTCTTACATATTTTAGGAAAAGCCAAAATCCCTAAAAGTTAGGGAGGTTGTCGATTTGGACTTGTAACCCTGAGGGATCGTAATAACTATTTTGGTTTGGTAATAGTGTGATTTAGAGTCGGTTGATCAAGAGCTTGGACAGGTGGAACGATCGGATCTTTGGAGTTAACCATCTTTCGGCAGTAAGGTAAGAGCAATAAGGGTTTTTGGCATGTTTGGCCGAATGTGGTAAGGGACTAGATACTCAATTGTATTTTTGATATTTGGAGTAATAGTAAGTGATTCAATTGTAGGCAGTTCGGGTGTAGATCTCGACGTGGAAATCCCGAAAACAGGTGTGTAACTGACACCCTTTCATAGGCTAGATCGGCAAAAGCCGAAAAGCCGAAATTCCGAAAAACTAGTACTTTGGGCGCTTGCGAGTGTGCGAATGCTCATGAGATGTATGGGTAATTATTACTGGTAATCGGAAGTGATAAAACTGCAGTACGCGCGATTTCGTGCGTTATGATATTTTGGGCTTAATGTGCCAAAACTGGGTTAATGGGCCAACGGGCCCAATTCGGTAAGAACGCTCGGTAAGTGTTTCTGGCTAAACGTAATAGCTACGATATGCATGAAAACCTTAGAAATAGTTAGATTTACTAGAATACCCCTATGTATGCAAAATTACCATTATACCCCTATGTGTGCAAAATGACCTTTATACCCCCTAGGGTTAAATTTGTCTGAAAAGCATGTTGATTTAAATCTGTATGATGTATGCCATGAATGAATATTTGTTGCATGGAGACATGGGTTATATTTTGGAGGAAGCGTCCTGGTGGCTATACCACAATTATCTGATCTGGTGGCTCTGCCACATATATCTGTTCCGGTGGTTCTGCCACGATTATCTGTATCTGGTGACTCTGTCACATTATCTGTTCTGGCAGCCATGCTGCATAATTCTGTGGCGTGTAGCGGTTGGGTGGGTCGAGTAGTCTCCCCACATGGTGAAAGGTTGGTAAGGGGGTGTATGTGGTTGGTTATGGGTTGGGTTCTGCATATACATGAAATATCTGATCTAATCTGTTATGGGCCTATGGGCTTAATTCTGTATTCTGTTCTAGGCTAAGGCCAATTTATTCTGTCACTGTGGTTTGAACTGATTTAGGCTATGGTTGGGTTGGATTACATACTGAGTTTCCCAAAACTCACCCCTTATTTTCACCCTCGCAGGTAATCCTCAACCATAGTGGGCTTGGAGCTATGAGGGATTTGGACTGGCCACATGTTTCTACGAACCTGGTTTCTTTCTGGTGAACTGGACGTCCTTTTAATTTCATTTATGGTTTTGGGTTTTAAGTGTAATAAGGCCTTTTAATTATTTTTTTATGGATTTGTTTTACTTTTATTATTTTATTTTATTATGATGAAAAAAACTATGATAACTAAGGAAAATGGATTAGCTTTAGGACGCGTTTTCAAAACATCAAGGGATTTCAAAATAACACGATTACAAGTAAGACTTCCGTTAAGCAAACGTTTTCAAACTTAATCCTTTTCTTAAGATAGACACAACCAGACGGTTTTCTCAAAATTATAAGAGTCGTTAAGGTGTGGCAATGTTGGTGTGCATGTCTAGGATTGGAACCGAAGGGAGCTTGGTACTTAAGCAGTTCGACGGACTCATCTCCTCTTCTTCCTGGTTTCTTACCTGGTGCACAGCTTCTGTTCACTTTAACCTGCTTTAGAAAGTATCTTTTACAACCCCAACTAAGTTTTCCAAACTAAGTAATACGGAACATTTTGAACGCATCAATGTGGCGCACCGGATCCGGTCATATCGTCTAGGCCGGGTTTGGGGTGTTACATGTAGAGTGAATGATCGAGCCTGTTTCCGATGTGGATCTTTGGATCATTTTGTAAGAGATTGTTCTGAACCTACTGAGAGAAAGAATGTACAGAATCCAAGATTAAGTAACACCTCAACTAGAGGTAAACCCTCCAGAAATTTGAGAAATGCAAGTGGTGGTCAAAGAGCTACTAGGGATACTGCTGTTAGATCTGAGGCCAGAGCACCTGCCAGAGCCTATGCTATTTGAGCTCATGAGGAAGCCTCGTCTCCAGACGTGATTACTGGTACTTTTACTCTTTATGATACTTCTGTGATTGCATTGATAGACCCTGGATCAACGCATTCTTATATCTGTATGAATTTAATGCACAGTAAGACTTTGCCTATAGAGTCTACTAAATTTGTAATTAGAGTATCAAACCCCTTAGGCAAAAGTTTTTGGTTGATAAAGTCTGTAAGAATTGCCTGTTATTGATTCGATATATTTATTTTCCTGCTAATCTGATGCTTTTTACCTTTTGATAAATTTGATATAATTCTAGGAATGGACTGGTTAACTTTGCACAATGCTATTGTGAATTGCAAACGAGAAGTCATTGATCTAAGGTGTAAGAATGATGAGATAATTCGAATTGAGTCTAGTGATCTGAATGGACTACCAGCTGTGATATCTGCAATGAAAGCACGGAAATATGTGAAGAAAGGCTGTGAAGCCTACTTAGCTTATGTGTTAGATTCAAAAGTGAATGATAAGAAAGTTGAATCAGTGCCTGTTGTTTGTGAATTCTCTGATGTGTTTCCTAAAGAACTACCTGGTTTACCTCCGATTCAAGAAGTTGAGTTTGGCATTGAATTAGTACCTGGTACTACTCCGATATCGATAGCTCCGTATAGAATGGCTTCGACCGAATTTAAGGAATTGCAATCTCAGTTGCAAGAATTGATCGATCAAGGATTTGCTAGATCGAGCTTTTCACCATTGGGTGCTCCGATTTTATTTGTGAAAAAGAAAGATGCCACAATGAGAATATGTATTGATTACCATCAACTTAATAAAGTGATTGTAAAGAACAAATACCCTCCGCCTAGAATTGATGATTTTTTGGATCAGTTGAAAGGTGCTACTATGTTTTCTAAGATAGATCTAAGATCGGGTTACTACCAGTTGCTAGTAAAGTATTCTGATATTCTGAAAACTGCTTTTAGAATGAGGTACGGACATTATGAATTTTTAGTTATGCCTTTTGGATTAACGAATGCACCTGGTATTTTTATGGATTTGATGAATAGAATTTTCAGATCGTATTTAGATCAATTGGTAGTTGTATTCATTGATGACATATTGATTTATTCATGAGATGAATCTGAACATGCCGAGCATTTAAGAATAGTGCTACAGACTCTGTAAGATAAACAGTTATATGCAAAGTTTAATAAATGTGAGTTTTGGTTGAGAGAAGTTTGTTTTCTGGGTCATATCGATCAGCCTCCGGTATCCGGGTTGATCCGAGCAAAATTTTAGCTATTCTGGACTGGAAACCACCGAGGAATGTATCTGAAGTCTGTAGTTTTCTGGGACTCGCTGGTTATTGTAGAAGATTTGTAAAAGGTTTCTTGAAGATTGCAACTCCGTTGACAAAGTTGATACAGAAAGATGCGAAGTTTGAATGGTCTGAAAGATGTTAGAACAGTTTTGATTAGTTTAAGACTTTGTTGACTGAAGCTCTAGTATTAGTACAACCTGAATCAAGTAAAGAATTTATAATTTACAGTGATGCTTTGTTGATTAGTCTGGGATGTGTTCTAATGCAAGAAGGAAAAGTTATTGCTTATGCTTTGAGACAGTTAAAGCCGCATGAAAAGAACTATCCGACACACGATCTTGAGTTAGCTGCAATTGTGTTTGCCTTGAAGATCTGGCGTCACTAGTTGTTTGGTGAGAAATGTCATGTATTTTCTGATCATAAAAGTCTGAACTATTTAATGATGCAAAAAGATTTGAATCTGTGACAGAGAAGATGGCTAGAACTGTTAAAAGACTACGAACTTGTGATTGATTATCATCTGGGCAAAGCTAATGTTGTTGCTGATGCTCTGAGTAGGAAATCGTTCTCTGCATTGCGTATTATGAACGCTCATTTAGCACTGTCTGATGATACCTTGGTTTGTGCTAAACTGAAAGCAAAACCTTTGTTTATACAATAGATCTGCGAGGCTCAGAAATATGACAATGAATTGATAGCAAAACGAACTCTATATGATTCTGAATTCCGGGTTGATGTTGATGGTTGTTTGTGATTCAGAAATAGACTCTGTCTTTCGAGAAATTTAGAGTTAATTCAGATGATTTTGAGTGAGGCTCACAGTAGTAGATTTTCTGTACATCCGATAAGTACAAAAATGTATAACAATTTGAAACAACTATACTGGTGGCCGAGAATGAAAAGAGATATCTCTGATTTTGTTTCTAAATGTTTAACCTGTCAGCAAGTTAAAGATGAACATCAAGTGCCATCTGGGTTATTACAACCGATTATGATTCCGGAGTAGAAATGGGATCGAGTGACCATGGATTTTGTTTTGGGTTTACCTCTGCCTCCAAGAAAACAAGATTCAATCTGGGTTGGAGTTGACAGATTGACAAAGTCAGCTCATTTTATTCTAATACGATCTGATTTTTCACTCAATAAATTGGCTGAGTTATATATTTTTGAAATTGTGAGATTGCATGGTGTGCCCTTTTCGATAGTGTCAGATAGAGACCCGAGATTTACATCGCAATTTTGGAAGAAATTGCAAGATGCTCTGGGTACTAAATTGCAGTTTAGCACTGCTTTTCATCCGCAAATAGATGGTCAATCTGAACGGATTATTCAGATTCTTGAGGATATGTTGAGATGTTGTATTCTTGAGTTTGAAGGTACGTGGGAACAATATCTACCCTTGATTGAATTTTCTTATAATAATAGTTTTCAATCGAGCATCAAAATGGCACCGTACGAAGCCTTATACGGTAGAAAGTGTAGAACTCTGTTATACTGGTCTGAGCTCAGTGAGAATAAGATTTACGGTATTGATCTAATAAAAGAAACTGAACAAAAGGTCAAAGTAATCTAAGATAGTCTGAAAGCTGCCTCTAATCATCAGAAATTTTATGCAGATTTAAAACAAAAAGATATTGAAATTGAGATCAGTGATAAAGTGTTTCTGAAAGTATCTCCGTGGAAGAAACTATTCCGATCTGGTAAAAAGGGGAAGTTGAGTTCGAGGTTCATTGGACCGTATGAAATCATCAAGCGAGTTGGACTGGTTGCTTATAGATTGAGGCTACCATCTGAGCTAGAAAAGATTCATAATGTATTTCATGTATCGATGCTTCGACGGTACAGATCTGATCCGTCTCATGTGATATCCTCTTTTGAGATTGAAATCCAGTCTGATATGACTTATGAAGAAAAGCTGATCCGTATTTTAGCCTGTGAGGTTAAAAAGTTACGAAATCAGAAAATTCCTTTAGTTAAAGTGATGTGGCATCGTCACGGTGTTGAAGAGGCCTCGTGGGAGTCTGAAGATGTTTTGAGACAACAATATCCGGATTTGTTTAATGGTAAGATTTTCGGGGATGAAAATCCCTAAGGGGGGAGAATTGTAACAGTCTGATTTAGACTTTAGTCAGAATAGTGGTTTTGGGACCACAAATCCGAGTCTAAAAAATATTTTGATATTATTTATTGTGTCTATGATGAATGAATTTGCATCTGTGAAATTTTTGTGATTTAATTTGTCTGTTTCTGTGCTTAATTGTGAAAAAGGACTTAATCGCGTGAAATGCAAAAGTTGCATGCTAATTGTTAAAGTGCCTATTTGGTTTGGCTTATTAAAGGTGAGGTCCTTATGATGAAATAAATCCAAATATATGATAGTGGAAGACATGGTTTGGCAATTTGGTAATTAGAAATAATTTTAATAGATGGTTAGGTAATTTATGTATTAATGAATATTAATATAGACAAAAGCATAAAATAAAGCCATTGTTCATCCATACTTGCCAAAATGGAAAGAAAATAAAAGAAAAAGGGCTTTAGGGATTCGTCTAATGCAAGGCTTGATTAAGGTATGAATTTTCGTCCGTTTTTTTTTTAATTTCTACGTTTCTGTGATCGTTGCTTTGTGTTCTTCAATGCCCATGTCTGAATTTTTGTTTCTGTTAAAGATTTCATGAAATGCCATTATTGATATCATGAGTTTTGAAATGTTTTTTTTTGATGAATTATGAAGGCTTGATAGATGATTTATAAGTTTTGTCTTTGAATTTTGATGAAATGAACTATTTGGGGCTAATTTGTGAAAATGAGTTTTGAGGGACTAAATTGTGAATTAAATATGTTATTTGGACTTGTATGGAAGCCATGTATATTCGACCAAGCTATAGTCTTGGTAAATTTTTGCATATTTGTGATTTTGTGAAAAATGGACTAAATTGCCAAAGTGTGAAAATGTAGGGCTAAAATGAAAAGTGCCCTAAATATGTGTTCATGGATTATTTTGAATGAAATGAATGATTGAATAGTTGAATTTGAACTGTATTAGATCAAGAACAAAGAAAATTGGAATTAGATCGAGGGAAGTCCAAAATAGTTGAATAGTCGACTCGTTTCCTCCAAATCCGTACGAGGTAAGTCAAATTACAATTATGTGTTAAATTAACTAATTTCCACATATATAAACTGTAATCTATATTGGATGGCCTTGAGAGCCTGATGAATATCTTTTGAGTAAAGTCTGATAACATGTTAGTATCCAAAAAGCTCTGTATGCTTCTAAAGGAACATTGACATCTATCTTAGATATCGTGTAAGACTGTGACACCCCCTTACCTGAGACTGTCACCGGAGTCGAGCACGAGGCGTTAACAGACTTAAGTTATCACTTAAACAATTTCAAACAATTTACTTTACCTTTCGTAATAAACTGCCCATCTGCATCACAATCGCTAAAGAATTCATATCTCGAGTTACTAAATTTGAAATTCAAATCTGTAAATTTTCCCTAAAACTAGACTCACATATATATTTACTAATTTTTTTTCCAGAATTTTTGGTTAGGCCAATTAGTATAGTTTATTAGTTAAAGTTTCCCCTATTTCAGTGTTCGTCTGCTCTGACCTCTGTTTACTACGAATCAGTTTTCACTCTGTACAAAATTTATATTATTATGTCGTTTGTTTGTATTAAAAGTAGACTCAATAATGAATTTATAAATATAAATTATGACTCATAATTATTTTTTTACAATTTTTAGTGAATTTCTAAAGTCAAAACAATGGATTCAGAAATCGCTCTGACCCTATTCCACCAAAACTCAAATTCCTCATAAAATACAACTCATTTACCTATTTTGTTTCTTTCATATGAAAATAGACTCAATAAACTTCAATTTCATATTTTATTCATCATGTAATTATGTTTCTACTATTTTTAGTGATTTTCCAAACTTACATCATTGCTGTTGTATGATACTATTTTATAGCAAATTTCACCTTTTTATGAATTTCCATGGATTAGATAGCACATTAAGTATACATAGTACCAAATATGATCTTGATTAGCCATTCATTACCAAATATTTCCTTACCACCCAATATCCATATCATAAGATCATATACACAAAATGATTATAATGCTATACATGCCATACTCAAAATATACAAGCCACTATACCAAAATGGTCCACGGATAGTGTGAGTAAGCCTCTGATCGCTCCCAATTTCCGAGCTGGCTTGTCAAAACTACAAAGAATGGAAAAGAGGGAGTAAGCATAAATGCTTAGTAAGTTCACATGTAAATAGCAAGTAACATAATCATGCAATCCAAAATAAAACATCATTTGCATAAATATCACCAAGACATTCATGTTACATTTGCATATACTATCTTACCACGATTTCATCATACCAAGTTCTCAACCCGAGGGTTTAAGTGCATACCTGAACAAATTTTCTCATTCACCAAAATTACTAACATGTCACCTTCGTCTTAAGTATTCTCCTTATTCACTTAAGATTCACCCGTTGAACACATCGGAATATAATTTGGATACACGGATTGCATGCACATAAGTGCCATACCCGCAGCTAGATAAACTCAATAGCCTGCGAAAATTATGTAGCTAAGCTACCATGTAACCCGCCCATAAGTGAACTCGGACTCAACTCAACGAGCTCGGGCATTCGCATCCATAAGTGAACTCAGACTCAACGAGTTCGTATGCCTAGTTATATATCACGAACTCGAACTCAACTCAATGAGCTCGGAACTCAAATATCCTAGTGACATGTCACTTGTATCCTAATCTATTCCCAAGTTTCAAATGGTATTTTCCTCAATCACACATCTTTGCTGTCTTCCACGGAATGTCGGAACTGATACTTGATAGCATTTCATATTTATCAAGTAGCTCACATAATTTGCATATTACTAAATAAAAATCCAAAAATCATAATATTTCATGATAATAATCATCATATCATATAAATAATATTAAATTACTTAAAATGACAATTATGTTACTACATTTACACATGAACTTACCCCGGTACAAAATGTTAGAAATCGAGCCTATTCTTCGTAAACCTTATTTTTCCCTCGATCACGACTCTAATCTTGTTTCTCTTGATCTAAAATAAAAAATTTAGCTTATTTAATACTCACATTTATTAAAACAGTCCTTGACTCAAACTTTGGAAAATTTACATTTTTACCCCTAAACTTTTACATATTTACACTTTTTCCCCAAGGCTCAGAAATTAAACTTCATCCTATTTTCTTATGTTTTATGACATGATGATCATTTTTCCCTTCTATGAAAACATCAAATTCTCACTCTAACATGTACTTATGAACATTAGGTATTTTTACCGATTATGTCGTTTTACTCGTTTTCACGTAAAATCGCGTAGAAAAAGTTGTTTAACACAATTTCAAGCTTCATACTCTACCATAAAACATCAAAATAAACACATTTCACCTATGACTATTTTTCCAAATATAAACCCTAGGTTAAATTATTCCTAGAATAAGCTTAATCAAGTTACTGGGACTCCAAAAACATAAAGAACATTAAAAACGGGGCTAAAATGGACTTACAATTGAGCTTGGAAGCTTGAAAAACCCTAGCTATGTCTTCCTCATGTGAAATTCGGCCAAGGGGTTGAAGATGGACAAAAATTGGCTTTTAATTTTGTTTTTAATTCATTTTAATAACTAAATGACCAAAATGCCCTTAATTAAAAACTATGGTCTTTTATCTTCCTTTAGGTATTTTTGTCCAAACTAGTATAATGGTCTAATTACTATCCAAGGACCTTCACTTTAAAAACGCATTACTCACAAGTCTTAGTACCTTTGTGAACTAGAACACACATTTTACAACTTTTGCAATTTAGACCTAAATATCAAATTGGACCCTCTATCGATAATATTTCTAAACAAATTTTCACACAATTATGAAACCATGCCATAGACCTTAATATGATAATAAAATAATTATTTCTATCTCGAATTTGTGGTCCCAAAACCACTATTCCGATTAGGCCCTAATTCGGGATATTACAAAGACCGTATCTGGGACACAGGCCTCGATTGAGATTTATGTATAAAACCATGTCTGGAATATTGGCATCGTATCTGATTTCATGTAAGAACTTGTCTAGGACAGAGGCATCAATATTGAATTACATGTAAGACCACGTGACATCGGCATTGTACTTGTGTATGAGTATCTGTATCGTTTCTGAATCGTCTGATTATAGAGTACCAAATATGAGAATAAGTATATGAAATGTATAACCTATGCAGGTACATTTGTATTGTACTAAATTTCTGAATATGAAAGAAGCATGACATATATGAAATATATATGGAATTTGGAAAAGAAGCATGACATATATGCAAACAAAGCAGCATGGTTAAGCTTATGAATTATTTATGAAACGGCTATGAATCTTTACTGTTAAATTGTACTTATATGCTTTAGTAGTTAGACCAATTGTATTTGGCTTACTAAGCTCTTTGTAGCTTACTCTATGTGATTCATGTTTGTTTTACAGTTATTGTAGCTACTGAAGGCTCGGGGATAATCGAGGGTTGTCACCACACTATCAATCTCATTTTGGTACTTTTGAAAGTGTAAATTTTAAAGCATGGCATGTATAGTCTAGAATATCTAAGTATGTAAGTTTTGAATTGTATATATGTTAGGCAATGAGAGTTGACTAACAAATGATAAGTTTGTGCATAGTTTTGGTGTATGTTTGTAATGTGCTATGTTCTAATGTGATTTGGCCATTTTGAGCATAGAATTGGTTGAAATTTTTGGTATGATTGTTGTATATTATTGCTTGTAGGATTGAACCCAAAAAGGAGTGGTAAAATTGGCTTAAACCAAGCCTGCATTATGCCACACGGTTAAGGGACACGGGGCGTGTCGTATGGCCATGGTCTTAAGTCAATATCTAGCCATGGCCGTGTCTGTTGGCCGTGTGAAAAAGTCAGTATAGGACCTCTTTTTGCACAGTTGGATCACATGGGCGTGTCTGATGCCCGTGTGTGTCACACGGCTTAGTCACACGGGCGTGTGACTTTAACAGTTTTGAAAGATTTGGTTAAGTTCTAAAAATTCTGAATGTGTTCGGTTTAGTCCAAACTTTTCTTAAATGTATGTTTTAGGTTTCGTAGACCTTCTTAATGGATGAATTGTTGATGAATACCTAAGTATCATTGTTATATAATATCTGTGATTTTATAGTGTTCTGAAATGTTCTGTCCATCCGGTGATGCTCCTTACCTATTCTGACAACGGTTAGGGATAGGGGTGTTACAGGTAAGCTCTATTGAGTTGAAATGTAAGCTCTTTTGAGCTGAATCGGTAACCTCCAATGAGCTAAATTAGTAAGTTCATATGAGCTGTGGTGAGTCCACAACAAATACAGGAGCTCGACCAATACGTTAATCCCAGTAACATGTCACTCTTATCCAATGAATTCATATAGTTCAAACAGGGCTTGGAAATGAATACAATATATCTTCAAGGCATTCATATTTCAAGTATTTCAATTATGTACAGTCATTTCAACAAATACAAGTATAGAAAAGTTCGATTCTAATTATACGAACTACCTCATATCCTCGGATAAAATTATCGACTATTCATCGATCTTCCCTTTTCCCCTATCTAAACTCGATATCGGCTTATCTTGATCTATATTATATCAAATTAACCTATTCAAACTTTCATTCAATTCAATTTAGCCTAAAACATCCATTTTGGCTAATTTACAATTTTACCCCTAGACTTTTTACTACTTTGCAATTTAGTCCTTAACACATAAAAATGCAACATTGCACAATTTGACCATAATCTATGGTAACCGAATTTATATTTACTACTAGCAGCCCATATCTCTCATTATTTCACATTTTTAACCATAAAATTTTACAATTTCACAATTTAATCCCTATTTTGCATTTTTGTCAAAAAAATTACTTTACAAAACTAGTTCAACTATCACCGAGCTTCCATAATCTATCATTAAACATCAAAGAACTCAAATATTCAACAATGGCACATTTCAAAATCATGAACAAATTCAAAAATTAAGGTACAGACTAGTTAGATTAAGCTACAACGAGCCCAAAAACGTAGAAATTATTAAAAATCGAGTCAAAATCGTACCTTAATTGACAAAGGAAGCTTGGTCGAATGAAAACCTAAAATTTCTTCTTTTCTTCTTGCAAAATTTGGCTAAGGAAGATGATGATGGTATAAAATAAATTTTGGTTTTGCTTATTATAACATTTATTAACCATTTACCATTTTAACCTTAAAATTAATTCAAAATTACACCAATTGCCATGCTATCATCCTCCACTAACTATAATTGAATTATTTATCACTTAAGGACCTTTACTTTAATATTCTATAGCTATTTGATAGAATTAAACAATAGAACCCAACTTTTACATGTTATGCGATTCAGTCATTTTTACCGAATTAAGCATTTAAACGATAAAATTTCTTTACGAAACTTTCACGTAATTAATCTATCATGTTGTAAACCTTAGTAAAATAGGAAAATAAATATTTTGACTTCAAATTTGTGGTCCTGAAACCACTATTCCGATTTGACCTAAAAACGGGATGTTACAACTCTCCCCCTTAGGGTTTTTCGTCCCCGAAAATCTTACTAGTGAAAAGGTTAGGGTACTATTTTCGCATAGCTTCCTCGGGTTTCCACATAGCTTCCTCAATTCCATGTTTAAGCCAAAGAACCTTCACTAGAGCTATACGTTTATTTCTCAACTCTTTAATCTCCCAAGCCAGAATCCTAATCGGTTCTTCGTTATACGATAAATCAGACTGTATCTCAACATCAATGGGAGAAATCACATGTGAAGGATCCGATCTGTATCGACGTAGCATTGAAACATGAAAAACATTATGTATCTTTCCAAGCTCGGACGGATGCTAATTGATATTCTACAGGCCCTATTCTTTCGATAATTTCATACTACCCGATGAAACGCGGACTTAATTTTCCTTTACGTTTGAAGCGGAGAACCGTTTTCCATGGTGACACTTTTAAAAACACTCGATCCCCGAATTGAAATTCAATCTCTCTACATTTCAAATCCACATAGGATTTCTGTCGATCTAAAACTACTTTTGGACTGTCTCGAATCACTTTCACCTTTTCTTCAGTTTCTTTGATTAATTCAACCCCGTGAATCTTTTTCTCACTCAATTTCATCCAGTATAGCGGAGTTTGACACTTGCGACCATATAAAGCTTTGTACGGTGCCATCTTTATACTCATTTGGAAACTGTTGTTATAAGAAAATTCAATTAGAGGCAAGTATTTCTCCCAGCTACCTTCAAACTCGAGAATGCAACAACGCAACATATCCTCAAGTATCTATATAATTCTTTTGGACTGATCGTCAGTTTGGAGATGAAAAGCTATACTGAAATTCAATTTTGTTCCAAGAGCTTCTTGTAATTTCTTCCAGAATCTTAACATAAATCTCGGGTCTCTATAGGAGATAATAGACAGTGGTACACCATGTAATCGTATGATTTCAGACAAGTACAATTCAACTAGTCTATCTAGAGAGTAATCTGTACGTACCGGTATGAAATGAGCAGATTTTGTTAGTCGATCAACAACAACCCAGATAGCATCTTTCTTTTTCGAAGTTAGGGGCAATCCCGATATGAAATCCATAGTGACTCTATCCCATTTCCACTCAGGAATCAATGCAGGCTGCAATAAACCAAATGGTACTTGATGTTTAACTTTGAATTGTTGACAAATCAAACATTTCGATACAAACTCCGATATATCCCGTTTCATTCCCGACCACCAATACATCTGTTTCAAATCGTTATAAATCTTGGTACTACCCAGATGAACAGAAAAACAATTACTGTGTGCTTCATGCAAGATTTTCTATATAAGCTCTGTATTTTTTGGTACACAAATTCTATTCCGGAACATTAAACAGTCATCAGTTCCAATATGAAATTCTGAATCAAAATTAGACTCACATTGAATTCATTTAACTTGTAGTTCATGATCATTTTTCTGAGCTTCACAAATTTGTTGAAAAAATACCAGTTTAGATTTTAATTCAGCTAAAGACCTGTCATCACATATCATCAACTGGGTGTTCATGGCTCGTAATGTAAAAAATAATTTTTGGCTCAAAGCATCAACAACACATTAGCTTTTCTCGGGTGATAATCAATCCCAAAATCATAATCTTTCAATAACTCGAGCCATCTTCATTGTCGCAAATTCTAATCCTTCTATGACATCAGATATTTCAAGCTTTTGTGATCTGTATAAATATGGAATTTCTCACCGTGTAAGTAGTGTAGCCAAACCTATAATGTGAACACAATTGCAACCAACTCTAAATCATGTGTCAAATAGTTCTTTTCATGTGGTTTCAGCTGTCGGGAAGTATAAGCAACAACTTTTCCATCCTGCATCAAAACACACCCTAGTCTGTTTAATGATGTATCACTATAGATCTCGAACTCTTTACCCTATTTAGGTTGAACCAAAACTGGTGCCTCTGTTAATAGTGCTTTCAATTGTTCAAAACTCTGCTGACACTTTTCTGACCATTCAAACTTCACATCTTTTTGTAGCAGTTGAGTCATTGGTATCGCAATCATTGAAAAGCCTTTCAAAAATCTTCGATAATAATCCGCTAAGCCCAAAAAGCTACGGACTTTTGATACGGTTCTCAGAGGTTTCCAATCAACAATAGCAGAAATCTTACTCTGATCAACTCTAATACTATCCGCTGAAACAATATGTCCCAAAAATCCAACCTCTTTGAGCCAGAACTCACATTTACTGAGCTTTGTAAATAATTGCTTATCACGTAGAGTCTGTGACACAACTCTCAAATGTTTGGTATGCTCAAATCCATCTCGTGAATAGATCAAAATATCGTCAATGAATACAATAAGAAATCTATCTAAATACGGTTTGAATTCATCAAGTCCATAAAAATGGCAGGAGCATTAGTTAAACCAAAAGGCATAACAAGGAATTCATAATGTTCATACCTTGTTCTGAACGTAGTTTTTGGCACATCCGACACTTTTACTCGTAACTGATAGTAACCCGATCTCAGATCAATCTTTGAAAACACTGAAGCTCCCTTCAACTGATCAAATAAGTCATCAATTCGCGTTAAAGGGTATTTGTTCTTTACAGCCATTTTATTCAACTGTCTATAATCAATACACATTCTCATAGTACCATCTTTCTTTTTCACGAACGGTGCACCCCAGGGAGAATAACTCAGTTGTACAAAACCTCTGTCTATCAATTCTTGTAACTGAGCTTTCAACTCTTTCAATTCTGTTGGAGCCATTCTATACGGAGCTATTGATATTAGAGTTGTTCCTGGTACTAATTCAATACCAAATTCAACCTCTATGATCCGCAATAAACCTGGTAATTCTTCTGGAAATACATCTGTAAACTCACAAACAACAGGTACAGATTCAATCTTCAATTGTGACACTTTTGTATCCAGTATGTATGCAAGGTATGTATCATAGCCCTTTCTCAAATATTTCTAAGCTAATATAGACGATATCAAAGTAGATAATTCACTCAAATCATTAGACTCAATCTGAAGAATCTCACCATTTTGACATTTCAATTCGATACTCTTCTGTCTACAATTCACAACTACATTGTGCATAGTCAACCAGTCCATACCCAGAATCACATCAAACTCATCGAACGGTAGAAGCATCAAATCATCTCAAAAACAATAACTTGGGATCATCAGAGGACAATTCTTACAAATTTTATCAACTAAAACAAACTTGCCTAAGGGGTTCGATACTTTATTTACAAACTCTGTAGACTCGACATGTAAACTCTTTTTAAATACTAAATTCATACAAATATATGAATGGGTTAATCCAAGATCTATCAACACAACTATATCAGTACCAAAAAGAGAAAAAGTACCAGTAATAATGTCTGGTGATGATGCCTCCTCGCGTGCACGTATAGCATAAGTTCAAGCAGGTGTCGTGCCTCAGATCACATAGTCGAATCTCTCGTAGCACCTCTATTGCCACTCATATTTCTAGTATTTCGGGGTGGTCTCCCTCTAGTAGCTGTATTACTAACTCTCACTAGTTGTTCTCTTTCAACTGTAAACTTTTGTGGATAGTCCCAGAGATAATGATCAAGAGATCCACATTTGAAACAAGCTTCACTCACCAGTCTACATTCACCACAATGTTGCTTGTTGCAGTGTTTACATTTAGCTCCCGCATTTCTAACACTTCCCATACTGGCAATAGATGTCACCCAAGGTTTACAACTGAATTGCCTTGCATCTCTGTCTTTAATTGAAATTCTTGTAGAAGTAGTAGAACGAGGATGATAGTCTCTAAATTTCTTTGATGCCGATTGATGCGATTTGCTCGTAAATCTCTTTCTAGACTCTCTAGCCTCAGAATCAGCTTGTCTTTTCTTTTTGCAAAGCTCTTCGGCTTTACAAGCTCGATCAAACAGAACAACAAACTCTTTCATCTTCAGAATTCCAAATAACACTCCAATTTCTTCATTCAATCCATCCTCAAATCTTTTACACATTATAGCTTCAGAAGAAACACATTCATGAGCATATTTGCTGAGTCGTACAAACTCTCATTCATATTATATAACTGACATATAGCCCTGCTTCAATTCAAGGAATTCTTTTCTTTTCTGATCAATGAACCTTTGGCTAATGTATTTCTTTCTAAATTCTACTTGAAAGAAATCCCAAGTGACTCTTTCTGGCGGAACTACGGATATCAAGGTATTCCACCACTGATACGCAGTATCTCTCAACAATGATACAACACACTTCATACATTCTTCGGGTGTGCAAGACAATTCGTCGAATACTCGAATAGTGTTCTCAAGCTAAAACTCGACTCTCTCAGGATCATCATTAATGGTGGCTCTAAATTCTTCAGCTTTGTGTTTCTGTATTCTATCAACTGGTGGTTTATTTAATCGCAAAGGATTGATACCTTAAAGAGCTACAGGGATCGGTTGGGGAATAGGCGGGGATGGCAGTTGCGAAACAACCGGGTTCGTACGAATGTATTATGTGAACCACTCATTTAATATCTGAAAGAAGGCTTCTTTAGCCTCACCCCCTTGACTACTCGTCACAGGTCTAGTTTCAAAAGGCCCTATCCCTTGAGTGGAAGCTGGCGCGTTACTTTCTACGTCGTCTGCTACAGCTCGTTCGGGATCCATTACTAGATAAAAACACATTTGAAATGTCAAGAGTCATCACACTAACACATTAGAAATGTCAAGAGTCATCACACTATCACAGTTTTATATATGACATGTATAGCTAGACTCACATATGCTACGTTAGTCCTAGAATCGACTAAACCGTAGCTCTGATAACAACAAATGTAACACCCCTAACCCATAACCATTACCAGAATAGGTTAAGAGGCATTATCGGACTTATAACTCAATTCAGAATGATAAATTATCAAAATAACATTACATTTCAGTAAATATCACTCATTCACATTCATTATATACTTAAATTAAGCATATAAAGCCTTAATCATGTATCTGGGACTAAATTGATAACATATAAAATTTCAGAAACTTATAACATTTTTAACCTTTCAAGAGTCACACACCCATGTGAACAGGCCATGTGTTTCACATGGCTAGTAGACACGCCCGTGTCTTAGACCGTGTGAAAACAAGGCATACATACTAACTTACACCACACGGCCAGAGGGACGCCCGTGTGCCTTGGCCGTGGTCGAAACTGACTTGGGTCACATGGCCAACCACACG
Organism: Gossypium hirsutum; assembly: GCF_007990345.1. NCBI lineage: Eukaryota > Viridiplantae > Streptophyta > Magnoliopsida > Malvales > Malvaceae > Gossypium > Gossypium hirsutum. The sequence goes on from NC_053436.1 coordinate 33,080,316, forward strand.
CCCGTGCGCTAGGCCGTGTGTCATTTAGGGGGTATACTGACTTATGTCACATGGTCTATCACACGTCCATGTGTGAATTCGTGTGACACATACGGCCAATAGACACGTCCGTGTGTCTAAGCCGTGTCAAACCTGTAAGGTATACTGACATAATTTGTAGGGTACCCAGGGGATGTAAGGCTGTGTAACTTAACCGTGTGTCGTACATGGCTGAGACACACGCCCGTGTCTCTGCCTGTGTGGACAAAACTAGGCCATTTGTAAAGCCATATTGTCACCCTAAATACACAAACAATTACAAGCATAATTTACCACATTTATGCAACCCAATTGACAACCAAAATAACCATTTCATTACACAATATTTGCCATATCAAAACATAGCAAATTCATACCCAAATACTTATTCATCATCATACATAATCCATTCATCTATCAAATTCATATCAATACCTCACTTGCATATTTTTATCCAAACATTACCATACCAAGACATACCATCTTTAAGCACATATATGCAATCAAAACATATACCAAAATAAGCCAAATCACATGGCTTAAATTACATACAAAATCATTCTCAAATCATGATACCAAAACATAACTACTACTTTCAAACTAGCCTATACATGCCATATTTACATAAATTCACAAGTTCAAAATACCAATCGGAGATTGGATAGTGTGACATACAACTCTGACTTGTTCGAAACGAGTGAGCAACGAGGCTTTATAAAGCTTAGAAAAAGAAACAGAGTAAGCTTTATAGCTTAGTAAGCCCATATAATTCAGAATTAAACTTACCATTTACACAAAATCAAGCAATAAATAAAAATGCCAACAATTCAATTTAACCATCACCTATTCACACGTAGTCATCACATGTTAGTCATTTAACATAAATATAAACCATCCGTTAGTACAATACTTTGTATTATTCCAAAATTCACATACCATACATAACATTAATATCACTTATAACTCATAACTTATCCGTATAAATAGTATTTAAGCCTGTTGAACCTATTAGAAATTCAAAGGATAGTCAAGTGAACTATGTCAGTAATCCATCAATTCATCATCATACATGCTCTTTCAAGTCATGGTCGGTAAGCTCCTCCTAAGTTGATAAACAGTAAGCTCTATTGAGCTGAAAATGGTAAGCTCTACTGAGCTGAACAGTAAGCTCTTTCGAGCTGAATCGGTAAGCTCCAATGAACTGAAACAGTAAGCTCTTACGATTGAATCAGTAAGCTCATACAAGCTATGGTGAGTCCACAAAAATGTAGGAGCTCGACCAATACAGTAATCCCAGTAACATGTCACTCATATCCAATGAAATCATATAGTTCAAACAGGGCTCGGTAACGAATACAATATATCATCAAGGCATTCATATTTCAAGTATTTTAGTTATATACATCCATTTCAACAAATTTAAGTATAGAAAAGTTCGATTCTAATTATAAGAACTTACCTCGTATCCTCGAATAAAATTATCGGCTATTCGTTGATCTTCTCTTTTCCCTGATCTAAACTCGATCTCGACTTATCTTGATCTATATTATATCAAATTAACCTATTCAATTCAATTTAGCCTAAAACATTCATTTTGGCTAATTTATGATTTTATCCCTAGACTTTTGAGTACTTTGCAATTGAGTCCTTAACACAAAAATTGCAAAATTGCACAATTTGACCATAATCTATGGTAACCAAATTTTCTATTTACTACTAGCAGCCCATATCTTTCATTATTTGACACTTTTATCTACAAAATTTTACAATTTCACAATTTAATCCCTATTTTTCATTTTTGTCAAAAATCACTTTACAAAACTAGTTCAACTATCATCAAGCTTCCATAATCTATCATTAAACATCAAAGGACTCAAATATTGAACAATGGAACATTTCAAAATCATGAACAAATTCAAAATTTAAGGTATGGGCTAGCTAGATTAAGTTGTAACGAGCTCAAAAACGTAGAAATCATTAAAAATTGAGTGAAAATCGTACCTTAATTGACATAGGAAGCTTGGCCAAATGAAAACCTAAAATTTCTTCTTTTCTTCTTGCCAAATTTTTCTAAGGAAGATGATGATAGTATAAAATAAATTTTGGTTTTGTTTATTTAACATTTATTAACCATTTACCATTTTAACCTTAAAATTAATTCAAAATTACACCAATTGCCATGCTATCATCCTCCACTAACTATAATTGACATATTTATCACTTAAGGACCTTTAATTTAATATTCTATAGCTATTTGATACAATTAAAAAATAGAACTCAACTTTTACGCGTTACGCGATTTAGTCCTTTTTACCGAATTAAGCATTTAAACGGTAAAACTTCTTTACGAAACTTTCACGTAATCAATCTATCATGATGTAAAAATTATTAAAATAATAAAATAAATATTTTTACTTTGTATTTGTGATCCCGAAACCACTTTTTCTATTTGACCTAAAAACGGGCTGTTACACAATCGATAAAGGAACCGCTTCTCAACCAAGAGATGAGCCAAATGATGATGAGTCGGTTGAACCAAGTATTGGTCCTGAATTGACTATTCCAATACCTATTTCTTCAAACACTGTGAAGAAATTGAAATTATCAACTATGATTGATTTGATGAAGTTTATACATAATCAACAATAAACTTATTGGAAATATTCAAAGGTTAGAGATGATTTTGTAAAAAAATACTTTTAAAAATATCTTTAACAATTTTTTTCATGAGTTCCCAGATCATATCTTTGATTCGTGGAAGGAAGATGATAAAGAAAGCAAGGACAAAACATCAAAGGAGCAATACGAGGAGGATAAGTCAAATAAATAAAAAAGGGGGAGTTCTTTTCTTTAGTTTTTATTTCTTTTTAGGTGTTTATTTTTATTTATTAGTTAGTATTTTGCTTTCACATAATAAAATAGCAATCATGAATAAAATAAGTCCAATGCCTCTCCATAGAAAATTAAAGTGATGTGGTAATGGGAATGAGCATCCTAGGATTAGGTTGTAAGAAAGACTTGATACTTAACCAATCTTTATGTAACACCCAAAACCCGGCCCAGACGTTATGGCTAAATCTGAAGTGCCACATTGGAGTTGAAAACCTACGTTCCGTTTTAGTGTTTTAAAAACCATATATTTTGTTGAGTTAACAAAGTGTATGGAAGCTGGGCATGTCTAGGATTGGACCCAATCAATGAGCTTGGTACTTAAGCAGCCTTCATGGCTCACCTCCTCTATCTCGGATACCTACCTAGTGCCCAGCTTCCATACACTTTATTAACTCAACAAAATATATGGTTTTTAAAACACTAAAACGGAACGTGGGTTTTCAACTCCAATGTGGCACTTCAGATTCGGCCATAACGTCTGGGCCGGGTTTTAGGTGTTACATTTAGTGGTATCAGAGCCTAGGTTGCAACAACTCCGCTGTGGATCGGGTTCAAAATTTTTCGAAAACTTAGGCTTAAGAAGGGTATTTTTGGAAATGATTTTTGAAAATTCTTTTCAAAGATGTTTTACAGAGTATACATGTTAAAATGGTCCGAGTTTTTCTGTTTTAAATCAAGAGTTCAAAATAAAGGGTGTTTTCAAATCAAAATTTTCAAATTTCTATTTTCGGTGATCAAAAACATGGTTTCAAGTTTTGGATTGGAGAAAGAAGTGGCGCACTAAATCCCCGGCACCAAGTTTGTAAGTATATTTTCTTTACGATATATGATAATGATATGATATTATAAATAGTGTTGAGACTCTACTATGATGCTGTAGATAGGGTAAAACTGTGAAACGGTAGAAATGAGACTGTAGCTAGACTACGACGATACGAAAACAATTCTTGAACTGCTATATTTCCATAAGACATTTTCTTAATAAACAGTGGAACATTATACTAATTTCATAAAATTCATAAATCAGATAAGTCGATATGAGTACAAGAGAAGTCGTGGATGAGGCCGCGGACGTGGTCGCGAAAGGGTGCAAGCTGAATCTTCATCCTCAGGGCATAGGCCAGTTGAGGAGCCATCTGTGCCACAAGCAATGGAGACTGGGTCTTATGATCGGGCTGCAGGGGATGACGCTTTGTCCCAAGCCATGTTAAGGGTTTTAGAAAGAGTTGCTGGAGCTAGTACTGGGATAATGAATAGGGGGTCTATATCGGAGTGACTCCGGGCCAACAGAGTAGAAGTATTTAGGGGTGTATCTGGAGTAGCCCCAAATGTGGGAGAATATTGGCTAGAGGCAACAGAACGGATCATGGACGATCTAGACTGCTCAGTGGAGCAAAAGCTGAAAGAAGCTGTGTCGCTGCTACGTGACGAGGCATACCGATGGTGGATCACCATAAGGGAGAGTACCCCAATTGAGCAAGTAACCTGGGAATTGTTCAAAACTTCTTTTAAAGAGAGGTATGTTGGAGCAAGCTATGTGGATGCTCGTCGGAAGGAATTCTTGAATCTGACTCAGGGTGATAAGACTGTAGCAGAGTATGAGGCAGAATTTTTGAGGCTGAGTCGATATGCTAGTGGGATGTTCCCTCTTGAATTTGAGCGCAGTGTCCGATTTGAGGATGGTCTCCGCGATGAGCTTACGATATTGATAGCTCCACAGAGGGAGTGTGGTTTTGCTACATTGGTAGAGAAGGCTAAGATAGCCGAGGAGGTGAAGCTGACTGAGCGACAGAATCGTGAGAAGGATCAACCCAGATTCAAGAGGGATTTTAGACCCTCAAGTGCCACGAATCGAAATGTTAAAAGAGCGAGGATGGAGGAACCGGTTCGAGCAGTTCCAGTAAATACTTATAGACCGCAGGCTTGTAGGGACTGTGGTAAGGTGCATATGGGGGAGTGCTGGAAACGAACTGGAGCATGTTTTCGATGTGGGTCTAGGGAGCATAAGTTCAGAGAGTGTCCTCGGAGGATAGCTCAGGAGCTAGCTGCAGAGCAAAGGGATATCCAACCACAGCGAGGAGGACCACCACCACAGAGGGGTCGTGGGCAAGGTAGAGGTGGCAATGGTAATGGACGAGGACGTGGGGCACCTGGCAGAGGTGCTGGACATGCTGAAGCCCAACAGCCGGCGTTGGTTTATGCTGTACGACGTCGTGAGGAGGGTGACGCTCCTGATGTTATAACTGGTACGTTCTTCATTCGTAGCATGCTTTACACTGCTTTGATTGATGTGGGTTCCACTCACTCATATGTTTCTTGTGATGTATCTGGAGCTTTGGATGTGCTTCCTGAGGAGACTGTGAGTGGGGTATAGGTGATAAGCCCATTGGGACATTCGGTTAAGGTAGATAAACTTTTTAGGGCAGTACCGTTAGTGACACAAGATAAAATTTTTGAAGGAGACTTGATGGAGCTGCCATTTGGGGATTTTGATCTTATCTTGGAAATGGACTGGTTAGCTAAGCACAAGGCAATGTTAGATTGTGCTGCAAAGAGGATGGTACTACGAACTGCTGAAGATGAGGAGATAATGGTCATAGGGGAACGAAGGGATTATTTGTCCAATGTTGTTTCGGCTTTAAGAGTCGAGAGTTGATTCGAAAAGGTTGTGAGGCGTACTTGGCCCTTGTAAGTCAAACGGGACTTGAGGAGATAACGGTAGAGTCGGTTAGGACTATTAAGGAATTTCAGGATGTATTCCCAGATGAACTTCCTGGATTACCCCTGAGCAGAGAAGTCGAGTTTGGAATCGACTTATTACCTGGAACAACTCTTGTGTCCATTGCGCCTTATCGGATGGCACCAAAGGAGTTGGTAGAATTGAAAGCTTAGATACAGGAACTGTTGGATAGAGGGTTTATAAGACCAAGTGTTTCCCCGTAGGGCGCACTGGTACTGTTCGTAAAGAAGAAAGATGGGACTATGCGAATGTGTATTGATTATCGGCAGTTGAATAAACTGACGATCAAGAATAAGTATCCGTTACCAAGAATCGATGATCTGTTAGACCAATTAAAAGGAGCCTCGGTATTTTTTAAGATCGACCTTCGGTCGGGATATCATCAATTAAGAGTTAAAGAAATGGATATTTATAAGACGGCATTCAGGACTCAATACGGTCATTACGAGTTTCTGGTAATGCCTTTTGGGTTGACTAATGCACCGGCAACATTCATGGATTTGATGAATCGGGTATTCCAGCCATACTTGGATTGGTTCGTAGTCGTTTTTATTGACGATATCTTGGTGTATTCAGAAATGGAAGAGAAGCATGATGAGCATCTTCGTGTAGTGCTGCAAGTGTTAAGGGAGAAGCAACTTTATGCAAAGTTTAGTAAGTGTGAGTTTTGGCTGAAAGAAGTTACCTTCTTGGGGCATGTTGTGTCTGCCGAGGGGATCAAGGTGGTCCCTCGAAAGATTGAAGCAATTTTGGAATGGAAGCCACCGAGGTCGGTAACAGAGATCCAAAGTTTTCTGGGGTTGGCAGGTTATTATCGGAGATTCGTGGAAGGATTTTCTGTGTTGGTAGCACCGTTAACGAAACTTATAAGGAAGGGAGCACCTTTTGTTTGGACAAATAAGCAGCAAGAGGCTTTTGAGAAGCTGAAGAAGATTTTGACGGAAGCGCCAGTGTTGATTCAGCCAGAGTCTAGTAAGGATTTCACTGTGTACAGCGATGCATCACATGTAGGTTTGGGCTGCGTGTTGATGCAAGAGGGTAAAGTGGTCGCTTATGCTTCAAGATAGCTTAAGCCGCACGAGGTGAACTACCCGACGCATGACTTGGAATTGGCAGCGGTAATCTTTACACTTAAAATATGGAGGCATTACCTGTATGGGGAGAAATGCATCATCTATACGGATCACAAGAGTCTTAAGTACTTGCTGACTCAAAAGGAGCTGAATCTTAGGCAGCGAAGGTGGATAGAGTTGTTAAAGGACTATGACTGTTCGATTGAGTACCATCCAGGTAAGGTGAATGTCGTGCCTGATGCGCTAAGTCGAAGGGCTGTGGCGGAATTAAAGGCGATGTTTGCTCGTCTAAGTTTGTATGACGACGGAAGTTTATTGGCGGAGTTGCAAGTAAGACCGACTTGGGTAGAACAGATTAAGAAGCAACAGTTGGAAGACGAGTCATTGGATTCTCGGTTTCAACAGGTTGAGAAGGGGGAGAATCCAGACTTTGGGTTAAATAGTGAGGGAGTTCTTTGTTTTCAAGGGAGAATTTGTATGCCGAAGAACTCCGATTTGAGATTGATGATTTTGAAAGAGGCACATAATGGACCTTGTGCTATGCATCCTGGAGGGAGTAAGTTGTATCGAGACTTGCGAGAGCTATATTGGTGGCCTGGGCTTAAGCGAGAAGTGACCGAATTTGTAGGGAGATGTTTGACATGTCAACAAGTGAAGGTCGAGCATCAACTACCTTCGGGATTGTTATAGTCGATAAAGATACCACTTTGGAAGTGGGAAAGGGTAACTATGGACTTTGTAAGTGGGTTGCCGTTGACACCTTCTAAGAAGGATTCGGTTTGGGTGATTGTGGATAGACTCACAAAATCTGCTCATTTCATACCTGTCCGAACTGATTACTCACTTCAGAAGTTGGCCAAATTGTATGTGGCAGAGATAGTACGGTTGCATGGTGTGCCAGTATCGATAATTTCGGACCGAGACCCAAGGTTTACATCTTGGTTTTGGCAGAAGTTGCATGAGGCATTGGGAAGGCGATTGGATTTCAATACGGCTTTTCACCCTCAGTTGGATGGGCAGTCAGAGAGGGTTATTCAGATTTTAGAGGATATGTTGAGGGGTTGTGCTATTGAGTTTAGAGGCAGCTGGGAGGACCATTTGCCATTGGCGGAGTTCGCGTATAACAACTGTAATATCCCGAATTGGGGCCTAATCAGAATAGTGGTTTCGTGACCATAAATCCGAGATAGAAATAATTATTTTTAGGTTTATGATATGATTGCATGATTGTGTGAAAATTTCGTGATGAAATTCTATGCCTAAAGTGCTTAAATTGAAAGTAGGGACTAAATCGAATAAGTTGCAAAACTTGCATTCTAGAAGTTTTTAGTATGAAATTGTTTTGGAATATTAATGAGGAGGTCTTAAATAGCAATTTGACCAATTTTAAGTTCATGGACAAAATTAGGACATGGAAGGAATTTTTGGAAAGTTTAGTAGTAAGGGTATTTTGGTCATTTAGTTATTAAAATGAATTAAAAACAAAATTAAAAGCCAATTTTTGTCCATCTTCTTCATTAGGCCGAAATTTCAAGGGTTCTCCATAGCTAGGGTTTGTTTCAAGCTTCCAAGCTCCATAGTAAGTGATTCCAAGCCTCGTTTTTAATGATTTTTACGATTTTGAGATCCCGGTAACTCGATAAAGCTTATGTTATCAATAATTTAACCTAGGGTTTATATTTGGAAAAATACCCATAGGTGAAATTTGTGTATTTTGATGTTTTATGATAGAATATGAAGTTTTAAATTATGTTAGACAACTTGTACTACTCGATTTTAAGCAAAAACGAGTAAAAGGGCTTAATCGGTAAAAATACCTAATAGTCACAAGTACATGTTAGAGTGAGAATTTGATGTTGCCATAGAAGAGAAAAGTGATCAGCATGTTGTAAAACATAAGAATAAGGAATAAATTTTAATCCCGAGCCTAGGGGCAAAAATATAAATATGCAAAAGTTTAGGGGTAAAATTGTAATTTTGCCAAAATTTGAGTTAAGGATTAATTTGATAATGTGAGTATTAAATAAGCTAAATGTGTTATTTTAGATCAAGAAAGACGTGGAATCGACCTCAATCGAGGAAAAGAAAAGATTGTGGGCTAAATTGCAAAATCTTTGTATTTTGGTACCAAGGTAAGTTCATGTGTAAATAATGTATCATAATGGTTATTTTTCAGTTATTGATGTGAATTATATGTTATGCTGAATTTTATTATGAAATGTATGCTTTGTGGTTAATTTCAAATAATATGTAAATTATGTGAACTACTTGTTAAATATAATTGTTACCGAGTATTGATTTCGGCATTCTACGGAAGACGGCAAGGATAAGTGTTCAAGGAAAAATCCCGTTTGAACCTTAGGAATAGATTAGGATACAAGTGACATGTCACTAGGATGATTGAGCATCCGAACTCGTTGAGTTGAGTCCGAGTTCACTTATGGATGCGAATGTCCGAACTCGTTGAGTTGAGTCTGAGTTCGTGAGATGTAACTAGGCATCCGAACTCGTTGAGTTGAGTCCGAGTTCGCTTATGGGCGGGTTACATGATTGCTTGATTGCATATATGGCACTTATGTGCAAGTTATCCATGTATCCGAATTATATTCCGATGTGTTCAACGGGTAAAGTTCTACTCAATGGAGGAATATTCGAGATGTAAAGAGAAGTATTGGTGAGTGATGTGAAATGGTTATTTTGGACAGGTATGTATTTAACCCTCGGGTTGAGTATTGATACAACCACGATAAGGTAATAAGATGATGAAACATGATTAAAAATGTGATATGTGTTTTAGTGATACATGCTAATGTTGATTGGTATGACTGTTTGTTATGTTACTTATTATTTGCATATGAACTTACTAAGCATTTATGCTTACTCCATCCTTCTTACTCATTGTAGTTTTGGACAAGCCAGCTCAGGAGTCGGGATAGGTCGAAGGCTCAGTCACACTATCCAGAAGACTTTTGGTAATGGCTTGTAAATTTAAGTATGGCATGTATAGCAATATACTTTTTTGTGTAAATGATCTTATGGTATGGTGATGGAATGGTTGAGGAAATGCTTGATAATGATAAATTATGAAAATATTTAGTTTAGATTATATTTGATGTTAAGGAAAATTATTAAGATACTTAGTGCATAAAAACTCATAAAAGGGATGAAATTTGCCATAAACAGAATACTGCAGCAACACTAATGCGAGTTTAAAAATTTACTAAAAATCATAGAAATTGAACTTGGTGATGGAATACATATCAAATTGAAGCTTATTATGTCTAGTTTCACATGAAATAAATGAAACAGGGAAAGGAATTATATGTTACAAGATATTTGAATTTTAGTGAAACAGGGTCATAGCAGTTTCTGAATCCCCTGTTCCAACTTTATAAATTCACCATAAATTGTAAAGATATAATTAGGTAGTGTATTTTATATTCTCAGAATCCTTATTGAGTATAGTTTCATTAGAAACAAACCTCATAGTCATATGAATTTTTTACAGAGAGAAATGTGGTTTGTAGTAAACAGAGGTCAGACCAGTCAAGTCCTGAAACAGGGGTAACTTTAACTAATAAACTGTACTAATTGGCCCAACCAAAAATTCTAGAAAAAAATTAGTAGATAGGTATATGAGTCTAGATTTAGGGAAAATTTACGGATCTTGATTTTGAGTTTCGTAACTCGAGATATGATTTTTCTTGTGACTGTGATGCAAGTAGCTTAAAAGCTGTGAATGTAGAAATAAATAATCCAAAGTTCTAAATATGTTAAATTAAGCTTAGTAACACCTCATACTCGACTCCGGCGACGGTCTCGGGCGTGGGGGCGTTACAACAACAGTTACCAAGCAAGTATTCAGATGGCTCCATATGAGGCACTATATGGGCGAAGGTGTCGTTCGCCTACTTGTTGGGCAGAATTGGGGGAAAGGAAAATACTTGGGCCAAAGTTGGTAGTAGATACTGAAGACAAGATTAAGGTGATCAGGAATTGGTTAAAAGAGGTGGCGGATCGACAAAAGTCTTATGCTGATCTGAAGCGTAAGGATATTGAATATGCGGTAGGGGACATGGTCTTTTTGAAAGTTTCACCTTGGAAGAAGATATTTAGATTTGGTAAGAAGGGTAAGTTGAGCCCACGGTTTATTGGGCCTCACCGAATCATTAAGCGGATAGGGCCAGTGGCTTATCAGCTAGAGTTACCTCCAGAACTGGATCGTATTCACGATGTTTTCTATGTGTCCATGCTAAGGCGATATCATTCTGACCCAACTCATATTGTGTCAGTTGCAGAAATCGAGGTACGGTCGGATTTGACCTTTGAAGAGAAACCTGTGCAAATACTTGATCGCGATGTCAAGGTGTTGAGAAGGAGGTCAGTCCCATTAGTGAAGGTACTTTGGAGGAACCATGGCAAGGAAGAAGCTACTTGGGAGACCGAAGAGGCAATGCGTCAGCAGTACCCTCAACTGTTTGGATCAGGTAAATTTCGAGGCCGAAATTTCTTTAAGGAGGGTAGAGTTGTAACATCCTGATTTCCGGGTTTTTTCACGATTCTTGATATTTTAAGTAAGTTTCTAAAATTTGGAATGTGATTATGGAATTCATAATTTGGGTATGTAAATGGGCTTATGGAAGGCCCATGAGATGGCCAAAACCCGGAGGAATTTTTAAATTTTGGACTTAGGAGTTAGGGGTTCTGGCTAGGTGCCCTTATATAAAGTTGTGGGTAAATTGTGTCACAAAAAGAGCTTTAGTAAAGTGGAAAGGGTGACGCAACTAAGCTCCTAAAAAGGTGGCGCGTGGAGCATAAGGGAAGACAGGGGATCGATTCCCTGTGTTGGCAAGTAAGAGTATTTATTTTTATGTGCAGGAAGGGTAAGTGTTGGAATCCAAGTGGATTCTGTAAGAGGAGAGTTTGGAGCAAGTCAAATGCATGGATTAAGGAGGGATAAGGGGAGAGATTTTAGGGATTTGATATGAAGATAGAGTTGGCCGAATAAGGGAGATTGGATGGGGAATTTTGGCAAAGAGGTTTAGTTAGGGATTTTCGGCACTTAGGTATTTTTGTGCTGTTTTCTCCTTGGAGGATTAGTCTTTCTCTCTCTTTTCTTTTGCAGCCGAATCTACCATCTCTTCTTCCATCTTTTCTTCCTTCTTTCTTTTATCTCTACTTCTGTCGAAATACCGCAAAAAGCCGAAATCAGTGAAGATAGAGGGGTGCCGATTCTTTCTGACCAGCAACCTTTTCATTCCTTTTCAATTGTTAGCATTCAATTCCTTTACCTTTTAGGTGTACGGATTCAAGAGAAGAAAGACTGTGGTATGTAACACCCCGTACCCGAGTCCGTCACCGGAGTCGGACACAGGGGGTTTGCAGACTTAAATCACTTCTTTGCACAATCCATTTTAAAATTTTCCAGGCAAGCTGGCTAACTGCGTCACTGTCACCTTAAAAATCATATCTTGAGTTTCACAACTCAAAAATCAGTTTCGTGATTTTTCCCTGAAACTAAACTCATATATGCATCTACAAATTTTTTTCTAGAATTTTTGGTCAGGCCAATTAGTACAGTTAATTAGTCAAAGTCTCCCCTGTTACAGGGATCGACTACACTGACCTTTGCGTATTACGACTTGAATATCTCCCTGTACAGGGCTTCAATACTAATGCCGTTTGTTTCTATAGAAACTAGACTCAAAGAGGAATCTATACATATATGGCATGACTTCTAAATGTCTCTGGTTAATTTATAATGAATTTCCAAAGTCAGATCAGGGGATCCAGAAACCGTTCTGGCCCTATCTCACAAAAACTTTAACATCTCATAATATACTGTTCATATGAACATTTCGTTACTTTCCTATGAAAATAGATTAATCAAGGTAAGAATTTAGACACAACCAAAGTATAGCATTCATGTAGCTAAACGGATAATTTCATATGCACAAATTTTCAATATCATACTTACTTCACATTACCAACCCTTTTATTCGTACACAAAGATCAACTTAGCCAAAGGCCGGTAGCTCATTTATCAACTGAGCGAATACTTATTTGTAAGGGCTCAACTAATTCAAAGCACATACGAAACATACCTCAATGTTGGGATGTTACAACCGTATTAACTGAAATTTTTACAGCAAGATCATTCATTCCAAAATCACGTACCTTCGGAATTTAACCGGATATAGCTACTCGTTCAAATGCCTTCAGGACATAGCCCGGTTATAGTAACTCGCACAAATGCCTTCGGGACTTAACCCGGATTTAGTAACTCGCACCAATGCCTTCGGGCTTAGCCCGGAATTAGTATCTCGCACAAATGCCTTCGGATCTTAGTCCGGATATGGTCACTTAGCACAAAGCCTTCGGGACTTAGCCCGGACATCATTCGAATAACCATGCACATTTAACAATAAATCATGACACATTCGTATTTCATTTTCATTAGCAAAACTCAAACACAAGACACTTATCACTCTTGCAATTTCGGCTCAATAGCCACACACAAAGAGCATGATTTTGATTTGCTTAAAACATGATCTAATCAAATCATAATTTAAGCTCTATTACTCAAGAACTTACCTCGGATGTGGTCGAACGTTTTCAGCAGCTATTCGATAACTTTTTCCTTTCCCTTATCCAACTGTGGTCCTCTAAGCTCTTGAGCTAATTCAAACAAATTTAACTTATTAAAGTCTCATTATGCTAGCTTATGGCCGAATATGACAAGGAGTTTGATTGGTCATACGGCCACCTTCTAGCTCAACTACACAATGGTCATATGCATTTTTAATCACACTTGCAATTTAATACATTTCATTCGAACATCAAAAGAAAACCTCAAGGTACTTAGCCCATATATACTTTAGGCATTAGAGTCACATATATATATGGAATCATGAATCAAACTCAACATTTTAGCTAATATTCCCCTTGGCCGAATTTTTTGAGCCAAGACAAAAGCATCAATATGCTTGCCTCTAACCGAATACATGCAACACTAATCTTCTTCCTATGGCCGAATATGCATGTCTATGTTGAGGCCGATTATATACTTAATACCACACATAAATGGCATACATTTTACTAACTAATGCATTACATATTATAACTCAATACGCATCCATCATTTAATCCATAACCAAAGCACCATCATGTGTAAGTATATACCTTGAGATAATATATAGGTCATACCAATACATCATGTGCAATCATATATATATATGTGCAAGAGCCGAATCACAAATTTGATTATAACCAAATTTAAACATATATCCAAAACATAAATCTTACCTACCATGCAATAAGCATAAATCACACTTATGGATATACCATGGCCGATACTTCCAACAACACCAAATAAAAATATACTTCATGGATCTAAGGTAGAACCAAGAAAGAAACTCATAATCATCAAGATGTAAGCAACTACCATTTTTCATCTAGATTTAGCATGAAACACAACCATCACCCTTATTAATCTCCATAGCCGAAAACCTTACTTATTGCAAAATCACAATTTCAACATGGGTTACCAACAATAACTTGATATCTCACTCAAAATCAACTAGGATTTCAAGAACTAGTATCAACTTCCTTACCTTAATATCGACCTAAGATGACCGATTGCTTCACTCCTTCCTTCCTCCTCTCAATCCGACCAAGAAGAACCAAAGAACACAACTTGTTTCCTTTCTTCCTTAGAACATTCGGCCAAGAGAAATGAAAAAAAGATGGACACTTTTTTTTTGTTTTCTTTCTTACATTCACGGCAATGGGGAGGGGGGAGAAACAATCACACACCTTCTTTCTTTTTTCCATTTCTTTATTACTAACTTTATTTTATTGTTTCCTCCCATGATGCACCAACACAACATGTCTATGACATGTTTTGCCCATCACCCTTTGTCCATCCTAATGTCATGGCCGGCCACTGCTAGATGGGGGAAAAAATTAACATGCAAGTCCCCCCTTTTTCAACATGCACTAATAGGTCCTTATGTTTTGATATATCACATTTCAAAAATGTCACACACAAGTCCTATTGACTAAATTCACATGCAATTTACTAAATCGAAGCTTAAAATTTTCACACATTTATTTTAGACAATAAATATCATATTCAAATAATTTGGTGACTCGGTTTAGCGGTCTCGAAACCGCTTTCCTACTAGGGTCGCTTTAGGGCTGTCACAACTCTCACCCACTTAAGAAATTTTCGTCCCAGAAAATCTTACCGGTAAATAAGTTTGGGTATCGTTCTTTCATGGCATTCTCGGTTTCCCAAGTAGCTTTTTTGACTCCGTGTTTGAGCCATAACACCTTTACTAACGGAACCCTTTTGTTTCGCAACTCTTTCACTTCACGAGCTAGGATACGAATCGGTTCTTCTTCATAACTCAAGTCAGATTGAATTTCAACTTCTGAGGGATTAATCACATGTGACAGATCGGATCTATAACGTCGAAGCATCGAAACATGAAAGACGTCGTGAATCTTTTCAAGTTCAGGGGGCAAAATCAATCTATAAGCAACCGGACCAACTCGTTCGGAGATTTCGTATGGCCCAATGAATCTCGGGCTCAACTTTCCCTTACGGCCAAATCTGAGTATCTTTTTCCAAGACGAAACTTTAAGAAACACTTTATCTCCCACCTGATATTCAATGTCTTTTCGTTTCAAATCCGCATACGATTTCTGACGATCTGTGGCTGCCTTCAGACTTTCACGGATTTCCTTTACTTTCTGTTCAGCATCTTTAATCAAATCAACTCCGAAAATTTTACTTTCACCGACCTCGGTCCAAAACAATGGTGTACGGCATTTACGACCGTACAAAGCCTCGTAAGGTGCCATCTTAATACTTGATTGAAAACTGTTGTTGTAAGCGAATTCAATCAAAGGTAAATACCGTTCCCATGAACCGCTGAACTCGAGGATGCAACATCTTAATATATCCTCAAGTATCTGAATTATCCGCTCGGATTGACCATCAGTTTGGGGGTGAAAAGCGGTGCTAAAGTGCAGCTTAGTACCCAAAGCTTCTTGCAATTTCTTCCAAAATCGCGAGGTGAATCTCGGATCTCTATCCGACACAATA
This sequence comes from Gossypium hirsutum, assembly GCF_007990345.1. Lineage (NCBI taxonomy): Eukaryota > Viridiplantae > Streptophyta > Magnoliopsida > Malvales > Malvaceae > Gossypium > Gossypium hirsutum. The sequence continues at coordinate 33,096,151 of NC_053436.1, forward strand.
GAAATCGGTACCCCGTGTAATCTCATAATCTGAGAAACATACAATTCAGCTAGTTTATCCAATGAAAAATCCGTACGTACGGGGATAAAGTGAGCCGACTTAGTCAGTCTATCCACAACAACCCAAATCGCATCTTTCTTACTTGCCGATACTGGCAACCCAGATACGAAATCCATCGTGACTCGATCCCATTTCCATTCAGGTACCATGATTGGCTGGAGTAAACCCATAGGCACTTGATGTTCCGCCTTTACTTGCTGACATATTAAACACTTCGAAACAAAATCGGAAATGTCTTGTTTCATACCATGCCACCAAAACTGGCGTCTCAGATCGTTGTACATTTTCGTACTCCCCGGGTGAATTGACATTCGGCTACAATGGGCTTCGTTCAGAATCATCGAAATGAGTTCTGAATTTCTTGGAACACACAACCGACTTCTGAACCTCAAACAATCGTCATCATCAATTTGAAATTCGGATTCCATATTCAGAACACATTCAGCCCGTTTTGCAACCAATTCATCGTCGACTTTCTGAGCTTCACGAATTTGATGAATCAATAATGGTTTGGCCTTTAATTCAGCTACTAACACATTGTCGGGTAGAACAGACAAGTGTACATTCATCGCTCATAAAGCAAACAGTGATTTCCGGCTTAAGGCGTCCGTAACCACATTAGCCTTTCCCGGGTGGTAATCAATGACAAGCTCATAATCTTTCAACAACTCAAGCCAACGTCTTTGTCGCAAATTTAAGTCTCTTTGAGTCATCAAATATTTGAGACTTTTGTGATCCGAAAATACATGGCACTTCTCACCAAATAAGTAATGTCGCCATATTTTCAAGGCGAATACGATGGCAGCTAATTCGAGATCATGGGTCGGATAATTTTTCTCATGTGGCTTTAATTGTCTCGACGCATAGGCCACAACTCGACCTTCTTGCATCAACACGCAACCTAACCCAAGTAGGGAGGCGTCACTATAGATGACAAACTCTTTGCCTGATTCGGGCTGCACTAAAATTGGGGCTTCAGTCAAATAAGTTTTCAGTTGATCAAAACTTTTCTGACATTTTTCTGTCCATTCGAACTTAATATCTTTTTGAAGTAGCTTCGTCATGGGTGTGGCTATCATCGAGAAACCTTTTACAAACCGTCGGTAGTAACCGGCGAGTCCCAAAAAGCTCCGAACCTCAGTAATATTTCTCGGAGGCTTCCAGTTAAGTATGGCTGAAATTTTGCTCGGGTCAACTCGAATACCCGATGCAGATACCACATGGCCCAAGAAGCTAACCTCTCTTAACCAAAACTCACACTTACTGAACTTAGCATATAACTGCTTATCCCGTAAAATTTGCAACACTAATCTCAGGTGTTCAGCATGTTCTGTCTCATCTCTTGAATAGACCAAGATGTCATCAATAAACACAACTACGAACCGGTCCAAATACTGTCTGAAGATCCGATTCATCAAATCCATAAATACCGCAGGGGCATTAGTGAGCCCAAACGGCATCACTAAGAACTCGTAGTGGCCGTATCTCGTTCTGAAAGCAGTTTTGGGTATATCCGAATCGCGAATTCGCAACTGATAATAACCCGATCTCAAATCTATCTTTGAAAACACTGAAGCTCCCTTTAGTTGATCAAACAAATCATCAATACGCGGTAATGGATATTTATTCTTTATCGTCATTTTATTCAGCTGACGATAGTCAATGCACAACCTCATGGTTCCGTCCTTCTTTTTCACAAACAATACTGGTGCACCCCAAGGTGAGAAACTTGGTCGAGCGAAACCTCTATCCGTCAACTCTTGCAACTGAGCTTTCAATTCTTTTAACTCGGTTGGTGCCATACGATACGGAGCTATCGAAATTGGCGTAGTTCCAGGTACAAGCTGAATACCAAACTCTACCTCCCGAACAGGTGGTAAACCCGGTAATTCTTCAGGAAAAACATCTGGTATTCACAAACCACCGGCACAGATTCGGGTTTCTTTCTAATTCTTTGTCATCAAGTACATACGCAAGGTATGCTTCGCACCTTTTCTTACATATTTCTGGGCCAACATTGCTGATATACAGCTGGCAACCCCTTTAAGTCCGTAGACTCAACTCGGATTATCTCGTTATTTGCGCACCTCAAATCAATAGTCTTGCTTTTGCAATTCATAACCGCATCATGCGCGGTCAACCAATCCAAACCAAGAATAACATCAAATTCATCAAACGGCAAAAGCATCAAGTCCCCCGGAAAACAGGAATCTCAAATTACTAGGGGGCATTTCTTACACACTTTGTCGACAAGCACGATAACGACCCAAGGGATTTGACACCACAATAGATGGTCTACCTCGAGCAGTGGTAGCACTCGATTCCCACTCTGATTTACATTCTGTTCAGACAATCTCGGGCAATCTTTGATAAAGTGGTCAACTGACCCGCACTTGTAGCAGGAGCGGTCATGGAATCTACAACTTCTAGAATGCCATTTGCCACAATACTGGCACTCCGTTCTATCTCGACGATCATTTCCCACACTGGCAACCGAAGTGACTCGTGCACTCGAAAGGGTCGATCGCGATCTCGTCTAGAAAAGCCTGAAGTGTCTCTAGACTGGCCTAACCATCTCTAAATTTCTTCGATGACTGTGGGAAGGGCTTCCCGAAGACCTCTTACGAAACTCCCTTGCTCCCGCCTCAGCGTTTCTTTCTCCATACTGAGCTCCTCGGCTTTGCAAGCTCGCTCGACAAGTGCCACAAATTCTCGGATTTTCCAAAATGTCAACATACAGCTTTATATCATCATTCAATCCATCCTCGAAACGTTTACACATTACGG